>NW_010270917.1:6730-32632 GCF_000690775.1 Eurypyga helias
CCACCGTTAAGGAAGGGACATGTTTTGTAGACATTTGTAGGAAGGGCGGAGTTAACAACACTTGGTCTTTGAAGCTGACCAGGGGCTTGTCAGAGTCAATTCCAGGACAAATGTTCAAGAGATTTTTACGATTATAGGTGCCTGATAAATGCTGTTTGGGACTATCCCAGGAGCTGGCTGAATGATGAGGAAAAGATTTACAAATGTATGTGTGAAGAAATAATCTTGCAGCTACTTACAAGGTAGCAGCTTTTGTTACTTGAGCTGTTTGTAGGGTCACATTATTTGTTCCTTTAAAATATTTATCTGATCTGAAATTGTAAGAGGTGGTTGGTTTACTGGCTCTTTTATTTTTGGGGTGGGGGGGTGGGGAGAGGTTGGGGGGTTGGAGGGTAATTGGCCTTGAACGTTATCCTGTTAAACTTTTTCTCTCATCTAGCCCAGGTGCTACAATTATGCAGTATAACCCAGCACGATAAAGCCAGTAAATAACCAGAGCAAACAACTTGCAAATTAACTATGGGCAGACATACTACTCGCCCAAGCCAGCTAGCGAAATTTTTCAACACATGACATTTACAGGCAAGATTCCATGACTGGCATATGGTCCAGAGAAAAGAGAGAAGGTCACAGAAACGTATGCAACGCTGGCTTCAATGATCTTAGTAACTTTTTGTCCAATATATGTTATTTATACACTATTTATTGAACTTGGCCCTTATGTAGAACTAGAACCCATCGAGTACATTCTGTACCTTACAGAATTTATATTCTGTCATTAAAAAAACAGTATTAATGGGTACTACAGTGTTTCAGATCATAAAGTTAAATTCTGGATTATTGAGGAGCAGGTATCAATGTTATTATTATACTTGAATAGACAAATTTAAAAGGATTTTCTTTCCGTACAAGATCAGTGTCACGTTTAACGTCACGAAGGCCTCACATGTGTCAAAAATTGACTCCTTTAATTTCTGAAAAAGCCGTTGGTTAATAAGTTGCTTAAAAAGGGAGAATATGGAGCTGAGTTGTATGTAACTGCTCTGTGGCTGAAAAATGTAAACAAATAAAAAAATAGAAGCAATAATCCAGTTCAGTTGTGTCTAATGGCAGATAATGTTGGTGATAAGTACTGTCATATGTTCTGCCTTCTTATCTGGAAAGACCACAAATAATGACTAACTACTGATAAAAATAACAATTCCCTTCGCAGACTCGCTTTTTCCCCTCGGACTCTGCGAACAAGAGCCCGGTGATGATGATGACTTCTGAGTAACTTACGTGTTGTCTTGGAATAAATTTTTAATTTATGACCGTGTTGATTACCCCTGGCTGAAGGGGAAAAAGCTCGGAGCTCCCAAACCCCCACCTCCTCTGCTTTTTCATCCTCCGATGTTTTATTTTCCCAGCAGTCCAGCTGTACTCTCCTCATACTGCATCCATTGTCAAGATTATCTTCAGCCATGTGAACTATAAACACGGCTCACTGCAGCCCAGCTAACAGAGTGGCAGAGGGCCAAGAAGGAAAATTGTCCTCTTCGTCTGGGAGGCGTCTGGAAAACAGGCCCAGGAAGGGCCTTCCCCTCACCCTGCTGGAAGACCTCTCACACCACAGTGGCAAAGTAAAGCCCCAGAATAACAGAGCAATTGCTTCTAAGTGATGGGATCCTCACGGGTAATCATGATGACCCCAAGGATGTTGTCATCTTCATTTTTTCTTCTTTTTGTTTTTAAGCCAGGAGGGAAAGACTTGTCCCCATTTCCCACCGGAGGTCGGCATGCTCTTCAGCAACACATTTTCAGAGACCAAAAAGCAGAACTCAAGGCAGTCGATTTCCAATCACTATGAATTTGGGTAATGAAGTTCCTCCCCGTCTCGAGTTCCTCACATGTACACACGGAAAGCAAATCCTCCCACTGGTTTGCAATGTGTCCTCTTAGCTGTAATGTCCAGTGCTAAGCTTATTGCTACGGAGAAGTATTTTATTTTACTGAAATCTGGCTGAAAAGTAAGGATAAGGTCCACAAAGTTTTGAAATCACTTAACACCCCTGTGGAAAAGTAATTCCCTTTAAAATTATTGGGTAGTAGAGTGGGAATTAAGAACATACAGAGTTCTCTGTATCTGTGGTGCTAGTGGTATAACAAGGCATACCAGGCCTAGTCCCTAATTAAAAGAAAATGGTTTTATGATTAATGGGGAGCACCAGATGGCATCTGGTGCCTTTTTTAGCTTTACTTAGCCATTCTTCAAAAAATGCTTATTTCAGGCTGTGGTGAAATTCACTTCCATAGGGTATCACCTATAAATGTGCGGTCCCTCCAAGAACTCCTCAAGTGCCTGGGAAGCAGCGTTCAGAATAGAGCAGCTTATCAGCCTTAACAGGAGCTGTCTTTAATGCTCGAGCGATATTTTTGCTTCCTTATGCCCCATACACTTACTTTACAGTCTGGTGAAGGAGAGAGAAGGGCTTCATCTGGGTGGGCTGAACAGCCATGCCGACGCTGGAGTCAACAGTGCTGGAGCACATGTAACAACCCCTGGCATGTTTCTAAACTTTAGACTAGATTAAAGGTCAAACTTTGCTTCTGCCTTTTTTTGACACAGAAAGCCACTGTCCTCAGGCGAGCAAGTTACTATGTTTTATTTCATCAGCTGGTGGAAGGCAGCTGTACTGCTTAGCATAATTAACGAGGAGGTCAGACAGCAATGCTTTGTATACAATAGCGTTATATGCAGCACCAAGGAAAGTAATTGCCCATAAAAACAGTATCTTGTAAAAAGGGAGGGGAAAATCCATCTCTCTTGAAGAAAAAATTAGGAGTGCAGTACTTCATTTTTAGTTATCACTACAAACATTCCCCCTTCAGGTCTTTCAAGGCCAGAAAATCATTTACCAAAAATATTCGGGAAATAATCCACAGCAATATTTCCTACTGTTTACTGAAAATTTGGAACCAACTGTTGCAAATAGATATTAAAAATATGCATGTGAAAGGAAAGAGTTGCACACACTGCTGCATTTACTACCCGTCCTGGTGTGTCCAAAGGTCACTTAACAGATAATGCAAGTTGATGTTCCCAATAGTTTCCTATAAGTTCTGTTGCGGAAGAGTTTTGTCCAGCTTTTGTTTGACTGCAAAATAATACATTCCTACAAAGAGGTGGGAGAAAAGCTGTTGGTACATGCTAAAATGTCTACTTAAAGCCAACCAAGGCAAGAGCAGGAGGGACACTTTCAGAAATACAGAGCAGGCTAACCCAACACTGGCTCGTGCCGAGTCATTCACCAGGAAACTGAGAGTGTGGGAGAAAATGGCAGGACAAATGGTGTCCCCCTCAAGCTGAGTTTCATTATCTAATTTCTCTTCAGTCTTCTTTGATAGAAATGCAGGGTGGCTTCTGAAGAACACAAGGGTGTTAAAAAGGGAGGACATCTGAGCATCTGCCACTGAGGAGAGATATTCAGGTCCAGTGAAAGGCCTCTGGCTCCTTAACCTGAGCATCTTCTCTTTTTACAGCAATGATAAACCATAACACAAAGTGTTTCTCAGACGTGCCTTTACTTAAAAAAGCTGTCTCTGTCTTTGCTGTAAACCAGGGACACCTGAAGACTGTTATCCCAGACTTTTTTGTGCTGACTAGTAACCTGCTGGTGGACACAGGTATTCAACAGGACTGGAGGATGCCAGGATGACGTATGTTTTATGTAGGCTACAGCACTTACACAAAACCTCCGTATGGAGCCTTGCTCTGTGTGAGCACTGTGGACCAAATGCCAGGCAGCACCTTACTCCATTTACAGTGTCCCTAGTTTTGGTGAGGATGTTCCCAGTGCAATATTGATCAGTGCAGCTGATCTGAAAAGATCTCATCCTGTAAAAAAATGTTAGGGTCCCATATGAGAAGGTATATTAATACATTAATTCCTCTGGAGCAGTCGATTTTATACATTTTGTTTGTTTGATTCAGATGGTACTAATTGCATGTGAACCAAGTCTGTCTTTAGAGAGAACTAGTCTTGTGTAGTCTGTAGGGGAGGCCATCCCACCCTAAGGTCCTCCTTGCCTCAAGAGGCAGTTTAGACAATTATTTTGGAGTAGACACTAACCTTTGGGTGGCCAAAGCTGGTTGAGATAAATCCCCTCCATCCTGCCAGTAATATTTCACACACCCACAAACAAAACAATTACAGGTGTTTATATGTTATACATATTTTAATGTATTTGCGTTATATAAATCTTAGATATGTATCAGCATTACTGAGGTCCATAAAACAAGCTATTTCCTATGTAGTATACTACTGCAAATATGGATATGCCTGGCAAAACCTGTAACATACATTCAATGGTGTTGTACTTGGGGTTTTTTTCCGCAGATTCTTTTGATCTACTAAAAGTTACCTGGTACTTAGAACGAAAGGAATATGTAAAATAACATAAAATATTAACTATTGCCGACTGGCTTTGCAGAGGGCTGCAAAGAAGTAAACCATATGCTACAGAGGCTTGCAGAGGTTACTGCTTCCCTCTCTCCCTGGCCAGGTTTTTACTTTCGTGTTCACATCTGTATTGCCCAGACTCCTGCTCACCATGCCTGCGACACCAGCTCGAACAGAAGGAGCATTTGGAAGGAAACACACATGTCATGATGTGTGCCATGACTATTTTACACTAGAAACATACTTTTATTTCACAGCTGTTCTGGCATGTCACTGGCTGTAGAATGAAGCTGGAGCCTGGGTTTTGGGGTTTTTGTTGTTGTTGTTGTTGAAGCCTAGCTTATTAGGTAAAATCTTCAGGCTTGTTTTTCAGTGCACCGAAGTGACACGGTAATATTTGAACCTAAGACACAACGTTAATAATATCCTTACGGCTCCTGGACTCCATCCTCGCTGAGAGAAATGCTACCCACACATTCCTTCGCCTGATATACAGACAGTCATAACTTGGCGATTAGCGTGGTTCCAAGGCCTACTGAGATAAATCAGAGAGAAGCGCCACATTGCTTTATATAGACTAATAACTTGAAGCAAGATAGGAATGCAAAGAAAGCCGTAGGAAGGGATATTTCTAACGAACAGCTCTCTGTCAAAGATAACAGCAAGGAGCATGAGTGATGGATGGCACAAGCAGAAGATGGAACGTAGGAGACCCAGGGAGGAATTTGAAGCCCAAACAGCCAGAGATATAAAAGCAATTTGTAAATTCTCAGCTGATTCTGCCATCTCTGAGACATGACTAATGTGGAGACAATGACAGCACGTGGAGGTCTCGGGGAGAAAGAAAACAGTGCAGGGAAGAGCAGCAGAGTTTGAAACATCTAAACCTAAAGACAACACTGTCTATTTCTTTTTCTTTGTTTGTTTTAATTAAGCATCGTTCACACAGGGACATTACTGATTTTCAGAAGCAAGTACTCTCCTGGGAGTGGCAAAAATATCATGTATGAGCAACATCCTTACAAAAAAAACCCTGCGATTGCCACATAGGAAAGAAGGAAAACCAGGCATTCAATTGGCCCTTGCAGGGCATCTGAAGACACAAAAAAGATAGTTAACCGTCCTTAAATACAGAGTTTAATTTTAACCCATTTGCAATAATGCAAAGCTAACAAAAAGAAGGAAAGTGTTGATTTTATACAGAGGTTCTGTATTTTGTTTGCACCCATACTGATCTGAAGCATTTTCCACTAGATCTTCCCTTCCCAGAAACAAAGACATTGGAAACATTGCCTGTAGATTTATTCTGATTGCTGCTTCATTGGTTCTGAAGCTGAAATCATGTACCCTCCAAAACCACTAATATTTCTATTGTGACCAGACTTGTCCAGAGTTTTACAATCCTAATTAGTTTCACAGTTGTCTTCTTGTTTTCCTGTACTCCCCCTCTGTCTACTCATCACCATCTGCTGTCGTCCACGGTAAGATCTTCAAGGAAGGACCATGTCTTTGTTCTGCCTTTACACAGCACTTCACAGAAATAGCTCATTATGGGAACCCAGGGCTGAAATTCCTAAACACCATGGCAATAAATGTAGTGGACAGAAAGAATAATGAGTTTCAGAAACAGCGGAGAAATGCCCAGCTCCTGGGTTTTGCACTGCATCTCTTGCTTTCTGACTCCATCTTTTGTTCCCGTGCCATTTCTGCCCTGCCCATTACAGGAATTACCAGAAGAAGGAGTTAGATGAGAACACAGAACTTGATCACAACGCGGGCACAACTTGGGAGGAAAAGACTGATGGATGCAGGAGAAGGAAAAGTGAGCACCAGAACAAGTCCTCTATCAAATTCACGCAAGGGCAGTAGGGAAACATCACCTTTGCCTGTACCTGGACTTTGGACTGCCTGTTTGGGGGGTTTGTTCTGTTTGCAGCAAGTTAGAAATATTTAAATGAAGACATGTTAGATGCCAGCCTGACCCAATACTGAACTTCTGGTGGTTGCAGTCAGTGACTGCGTACTAAAAGGGAGCATTAGCCCTAAAGATCAGCTCTCCTCCTCCCCCATCAGCAGCTCCTTCTCTCCAAGAGCAGAGAGTAGCTCAGCGTAATACTCAGTGGATGCTTCCTACTTACTGCTCCTCTGTCCCTTATCTCCCACAAGAGCTTTATCTTTGTCATTTATATGCACTAAGAACATAAGACACTGGTTCATTCAGTAACTGATTCCATAGGAACAATGGAACAGAAGTATAATTTCAGCTGCCTGCGAACTTGTGATGAGAACTGCCACCTCTATTCAAAATTCTTGCCTTTTGGGGTCGAGTGGCTTAGATTTTTGATGAACGACAAGGAAAATCTGAAAGAAATGGATATTTTTCACTACTGTTTAATGGAAAAGCCTGAACACAGTGGCAGTGGATATAGGTTAGTTCAAAGGCCTTGCTTGGACTGGATGTGAAATATGATTGAATTACCTCCAAAATTTGAGGTTTGTGACTATTAGATAAACAAAAGTTTGGGAGAGTGTCTTGTACCTCAATGAATGAGTTTTGACACTTGAGCAAGTCAACATAAAATGTCGAACGTAAATATTCAGGAGGACTGGTGTTTCACAATTCCTTGAGACACGTATATTTTCATAGCTCTTTATCTTAAATTGTGGTGCATGGCATTCAGCTGCTCATAAAACTCTTCTAAAGGAAACTGTGTTTTCAAATAAGGTTGAACTTGTTATTTATAAAGGTTTAATAAATTAGCTCAACTACTACTTAATCAGTTATTACAAAGTTAATCAAGTAAGTATGTTGCTTACACCCATGGTTCATGCCCATTTTCAGCATTCTCTCAAAAAGTACTTATTCTACACGTTACTATCATTGGTAGGACCATCGTGTCAAACCTGTAATATTCTTTTAACACTATAAAGTGTTAAACTATTCTTTTAACACTTCTAAATCCATCATTACTCTAAAACATCACCTTGATAGGTATTTATTTTTTAATGTTTTGGATATTCACTTTTTAAATGTGGCCACGTCTGGCCTTTTATTTTGAAATTATATGACTGATTGAGTAAGTTAAGGCCCTGTTTCAAAGGCCTAGATATTATCTCTGCAACATGTGCAGTCTGTCTTAATGTAGGAAATTGCAAGGTGATTGAGCAAATGCTTAAGTCATACTATTTAGTTGTTCAAGGTGACTTTAAAAGACTGAGATGACTACTCAGAAGATAACAGTGTTCCCAGGGTAGTTCTTAGCAGGGGTAACGCAGCAGCCTATTGTGCAGGGCAGCAATTAGGAGTGCCAGCGCTGATTGGGATCCTGAGGCGCATTGTTCTTCCCAATTTTCAGGTCATTCCACCCAATGGGCAGATGCTGAGGAAGTCCTAATAGAAATTATTAGTTTGGGGATGCCACTTCAGCAGACAGCCATGGGTAACTGTGGGGTTTTCACTTGTCCAGACTCTTTGCTAGAAGAAATAACTTTATCCAAGGGGAGAGGAAAAGCTAACTGCGATGAACACAAGTTTTTGGTGTTGTGTTTGGGGAGGTAATTGTCAGTGTGCACCTTGGGGGAGCCATCCAGGCGCACATTCCTTCCCCTCCCAACACCCTGTAATCACTGGGGTAAGGACCATCATTACCTGCTTCCTGCAGAAATGTTCCCAGGATGTACTGACCGTTGCACCTGAAGCATGTGGGTACTCGAAAAAAACTTCAGGGCAGCAATAAATGGCCCAGAAAATGCTTGTGAGCAGTCTGGGAAGCTAGTTTTAGGCAGATTCCCAGGAGCTGAACACTTTGGGTAACCCCGGTCTGTGCTGGTGATGCTCTCCGTGGGATGTGAGAAAGTAGGGGTCGGCAGTGAAAGGCCTCCAAGCTCTGCCACAGAGACACGGGTTGGTAAAACAGATCTTTTTCATGCAGGAGGGCCCTGGTGCAAGAGAGGTCAGTAGTCAGCATCCTGCACTGAAATGCTCCTCGGGGAGCAAGTTTTGGTGAGTGGTTCTAGCATGTTTAGCCCAACCACCCTCACCTGGGATATTCCTCTCTTCTCCTTGCCTCCCTCTTGGACCTGACCAAACTTGAGCCACTAGTGTATTCTTCTTCCCTTTGTTTGCCTTATTTTTTTTCCACATTCGAGCTGCCGTAAGCATTTCTATGTAGCAGCGTAATGCCCCTTGCCTGTAGGGATGGTACACGGTGTGTGCATGCTGAGTAAGAGACTGGGGGCTGCCGTAGCCTTGACCCTGTGCCAGGCTCCTCACTGGATAAGGCAAGCTGGTTCATAGTGCCTGTTCCCACTGTCAAGGGATTGCTCCCATATATCGTAGGGATAAAGGATGGAGATCATATGGAGGCAGTATTGAGGAGCACAGTGACCTGAATAAAGACCAGGAGTAGTGGCACATGGCTAACCTGGCCAGGTCTCCAGGTGCTGTTAAGGCGGTACATGAGAGTCCTTGGATGGACGTGTGAGCTGGGGACACCAAGCTGGAGCAGGGGAGAGAGATTCCTATGGCTGCCTGAGGCAACACAGAGATTGCACTGAAAGTCTGAGGATTCACACCAGAAGAAGGGCACAGAAAAGCTGCAAAAGGTCAGAAAAGGGCAACAAGAATTACTGGGAAGACTTTGCCCTGTAGCAGATGACATAAGGATGCCGGTATGACTCTTTAACAGTGAATATAATTAATCATTGGTGCAATTTAATGAAGAATGTGGTCAAATGTAAATCACCTGATGTCCTTAAATCAAGCTGGCTATTGAAAATATAAGAGTGCTGAAAAGGGCCTTGAAACATTGAAATAACAGCACAATGTCCTATACCCTGTGTGGTAGGTAATCAAGAGATGTTTACACTGGCATCTCCGAGCCTAAACACACTCTGCATCTTCGTTAAGTGCAACGTATCATTCTTAGCTAAACCAATACTTGAGAGTTGAGCAAATTCCTTGTGCCTATAAGAAAATATCGATAATTTCAAGCCAGAACTTATTTTTTGTGCCTATGTTTTGCAAAGTTTTACACTCGCTGTACAATAGGTCATGAGGAGGCAGGAAAATTTGTGATGAGGTTCCTATATGGATGTATAACTGTGCAGGGGTAATGTATTTATTTGCGGCAGATGGAATGAATACTGGAGAACATCTAGTGTGGTAATTGACGCTAAAATGTAAGGCATTAATTAAATGTGTGTTCTACTTAAGGAGTCAACTGAATGATGAGTGACAATTAAAAATGATGTCTTTATAATTATTCCAATTCCTATTTATGAACGTAGAGTGTGACTGCATATTAAAATATGATTGAAGGTTTTATGACTCCTTATTCTTTCACAGTTAAAACGTTTGCAATTATTTCTCCCTGAGATTAGAGCAATGCACAGCAATGTAAAGTAAAACAGCGTAGGCTTGATTCTCCAGTCACTTAGCACAGGTTTTATGCTGGCATATGGTGACTCCCTTAAGCAGAGCACTCCGCAGTTAGGGTGATTTGAATGGACAATTAAGCTCAGCATGCTGAATGCTGCAAATTCAATACGAACATCTGGGGATGCATTTACGGATCAATGATTCATTTTTTAAAATAATATTTGGCCAGGTTTGGAAAGTCTGCTGCAGCTGTAAGGGTGGAGATTTCTCCTTCCAGATGAAACAGTGGGGAAAATCCTTTTCCTTCACAGGGAGCAAGATTAGCCCATTCATAGAAGGCAGGGTCCTTTCCCTCCATCTGCGTGTGTCCAATGTATTTCTTTGAAAGTTCTTAATTAGTATAGCAGATTCAAACTTTGCAAAAGGGCTGCATACAACTCACTTTGGATTAGGTTAGCTTGAAGTTGTAATTGGTTGCAATACCAAGAGATGTTCTCAGCCCAAATCTCCTCACTTCCACAATGACTCCCTAAGACATCAGACAGTGGGAAATTCCCTTCTCTCGCCAAGTTTTTGGAAACTCCTTAAAATTGCAGCCCGATTTTTTTTTTTTTCTTGTCCGTTATGTAACCATTAATAGTCATCATTTTCATGTATATTTCAAAAGTTGCATTGCAAATATTTTTATTCAGAAACGGAAGTTTGATTTTATATTACACCCAAGAATTACAGGATAGAGAAGATGAGTCCTTCCTGCATTTGAATTTTATTTTTATTTATTTCTACTGTGCACATTTTTTTGTCTTTCTTTCACCTCTCTTACTCATAGATGTGCTGTGGAACCACCGGTGCATAACTTTGAGAAGGCAGCAAGCTGGCAAATCCGTTGATTATTTTTACTGCAACTCTGAGAAGAAAGAGAATAAAAAGTGTGTGTATGTGTATATATCTACACATTTATATACACACACGCTAAAGATAAATACCCACTGAAGCTTTAAACTCAGTGCCAGGCTTGGGAAACTGTTTTTTGTACTGGAGTCTTTCCTAGCACCCAAGACAAAGGACTCACTGCCCTTGGCTGCGGAGCAGCATCAGGGCATCCTTGCACTTGCTACTCTCCCGGGTGGAGAGGTCTCCAGTCTCACATCTGACATTTTACAATAAAAATGGTACCAGTCCCCCCCCTGCACTGAGCCTGTGTGCTGGCTCCCTCCCTGCTACACACAACTGCCTGCTCCCAAGCACTGCTGCAATGCATCCTTGCTGCCTGTCCCGAGCCTTACACCCTGCCCAGCTCTCCTTGCTCTTTCCAGGTGCTACATAAGCATTTCTACATTTTCATATTGTGTTTCTGTCTGGAAAAACACCTCCTCTCTTCCAGTCCATTGGCACATCTCTGATACCTCCTTTGTGTTTGTTCCCCCCATCACCCCGTGCATTGCAATAGATTGGCTTTCCTATTTACCTTGTTCAATCAGTTTTTATTCTGCTCCAAAATGAATTTTATCAGCCCATAATTTGTGAGTATTTAGAATTAGATATATTTTTGTAAGCCATTTGAAAAACAAGGATATCAAGCTTCCAGATGGCCTAAAATACCGGTTTCTGGATTTAGTACTTCTCAAGATAGAACCTGTTAAAATCATGCCTGACTGGAAGGGTGGGAAAAAAGCAAGAGGGCAGTTCAAGTACTGTGCTTCTGGGTTCTGAAGGGTTTTTTTCTTCTTCCAAGTGGGCCCCTTACAGGTAACAGTTACATGGAAATAAGTAGAGAAGAGCAGTCAGTTCCCATAGGCAGAAGATGCATTTAGAAGGTGGTTAGGATATGCCTGAGAAACTAACCAGAGGCTCAGAGCCTTCTTGCTCCTCTTCAAGTTAAACAAGATGAAAAGAGATGGTGGAAGCGCTGACGCTGTTATTACAGATTCACACAGATTCACAGAGTGGAAGAGGTTGGGAGGGACCTCTGGAGCTCACCAAGTCCAACTCCCTGCCAGAGCAGGATCACCAGGAGTAGATCACACAGGAACAAGTCCAGGTGGCTTTGGAAAGTCTCCAGGGAAGGAGACTCCACCCCCTCTCTGGGCAGCCTGTTACCATGCTTTGTCACCTTCACAGGGAAGAAGGGTTTCCTCATGGTGAAGTTGAGCCTTCTGTTTTCCAGTTTATGGCCATTGCCCCTAGTCCTGTCACTGGACACCACTGAGAAGAGCCTGGCCCCATCCTCCTGACACCCACCCTTTAGATATTGATAAGCATTGATAAGATACCCCCTCAGCCTCCTCCAAGCTAAACAGACCCAGCTCTCTCAGACTTTCACCTCATTAGTGACATCAGCTTTATTCACCTCATAATGCAAATTCACTAGTATAATCTTATTAATGATGAACAGCTGTATAATTTAGGATTTTTTAAATTTCACTATATGTTAATTATGTGAATTACAAACCCAAAAGTTTAGGTCCCAAAATAAGGAAATTTTTAAGGTTATCTCTCCACAACCCATTCAATCCTTAAAACACATATTTGGGTTTTTATTAGTGCCACTCCGTTTAGATATTTTCCTGCTTCTATTTTCCTTCTTACTTCATCAAACTACCGCTCATCAGCTTATCCCCCCTGCAAAACCCCTCACACCTTTAATCTCTTTAGCCCACGTGTCATGGACTTTCTCCATTTTTTAATGGATGAAATTCAAATATTCTTTCTCTGGGAAGATTGGATTGTCTCAGGATCTTATAGACAGAATTATGAATCGGGTACAAAATCCACATTGAATCTTGCTCCTGCTGTAGAGGCTTTCCAAATGCTGCTCCCTGAAGATCTCAAAGCAAAGGCCTTGGTGTCGTGCCTGGCTTTCCTCCTTTTTAGAAGACGATTGATGAAACAGCATGGGAAAGACAAGTCTAATCAGGAAGTTCCTATCTGGGGCGGAGAGCAGCACTTACGCCACATATAACAGGCATCCAGAGGAAGGCAGGTCTGGCTAAATATCAAAAAGAGTAAAGCTGCAGGATTTTGCACACAGCAGAGAGTAAAACGCTGGAAGCCCATCCCTCAATTGGCCAAAATGTGACTGCACATGGAGGAGAGAAATCCACCGACTGGCAATCCCATTCATCAGGTGTCCTACAACAGAAAAACCTTTATCTCTGCGCCTGCTGTGTCAAAACCTCCTCCGAGAGCTCGGCACTGAATGCCCACAGGACGAATCACGACGATATAAATGTGTACGTTTCCCTAAGCGTTATGTCTGCCCATGCGCTGCACATCTACCAGGTTGCACGTGAGCCGCTTCCTAAAGGCTGCAGGACACCGTACATGAGCTGTACAGCCCCAGAAGCAGGTGCTGTACACAGCTGGCAAACCCCGCCGTATGCTGGTCTTTCCTTCAGCCATCTTATTTTACAGCGTTGACGGAGAAAGCTCCCCACGTTCATCTGCAGGGCTGCTGTCAGCATGGCAGCGTGTCTACTGTAGGTGAATCTACGTAGCACTTACGTATTAGTACTGTTCTCATTAGCCAGCTTTCCCCTCCCTGCGGTTGGCGATGAGGCTGGCACCCAGTAGCTCTAGTTCTCAGTGGAGCTGTTGTGCTCTTTGAGGCAACAGGTACATACGTTTTTGGTGGGTGTACAGGTGAAGTAGTAAGGTAAGTATGTGATAATTCTGCTTATTTATCTATGCCTCCATACTAGGCTAAGGGAATCTTAACAAGTTTAAAAAAGGATAAATCCTGATTTTTCTGTCTAGTGGCATGTCAGAGGATCACTAACTTTGAGCAGAGACTTACCCTTTCCAAAAGTTAGACATGCTGACAAATTACTGCTCTAAACTAATAGCAGTGTTGAAGACCTCTCTGCTAACACGATCAGTTAAATAAATCTACAATCTCTGCTTCCCACATTTGACACTTCTTGAGGGCTTGCCTACACAACAAAGTTGTTCTTACATTGATTTTAAAAAATGTCATTTGGTTTATGAGTGATTTAGTTCAACCTAGTTTAAACAGATTCTTTTGAAAAATATGTGTTTATATAAAACATTGCATGTATGCAAGTATAAAAGCTCTGCAAAAACCAACACAACCCAGGTTCTGACTTGGATAGAAATTGGGTTGTTGTACAATTTCCAGTCTTGGACTCAGATGAAGGTTTGTGCTTTGTTTTGTTCTGTTTTTTTAAAGAAATGAAAATGTCTCTAGGCATTTTACATTAATGCTAAATCAAAAAAAAAAAAAAAAATTGAGACATATATATGTGTGTATATAAAACCATATACACACATATATATACACACATCTTACTTCTGTTGGCGTAACTAATGATTTTATTTAAATGTCCTGATCTGCTTAGAGGCACTTTCACTGAATAAATGAAGTATGTGCTTTTTGAGACACTCTCTCATATAATCCTAGCATTTCTAGACTGAAGTGCTTTCCTCAATGAAACATGGAATGTTTAACAAATCCTTATCATTGGTATGGTTTTAACAGATGTGACACATTCTTTCTCTGTTGCCCATCCAACGTTCTAACACCAAAGTTAAATAAGAATTGGCACAAGTGGGATTTCTCTTGCTCTGCAATGCAGAAGAATAGCCAGTCCTGGTTTGTATAAATTACTTCATAGTCACAGTTATATATGATATAGTTTCCTAATGAGGCCAATTCCCTAGGCAACAGCCCAACCCTGTAAATGTCTAAGCACAGGAATACAGCCAGCAGGATGTCTAATTCAGTTGAATTCAATGGAGATGATTTGGTACTCACAATCACCTTACCTCCAAGAGCTGTACGCCTGATGTAAGTAATGTATTCAGAAAGAAAACAAGTATTTAAATACTTCTTCTTGAGCGAATTATGTCAAAACCTGCTCATTTTCCCTGTGTATTTTGCCATCCCTGTTTTGAAAATGGTTTCTCTCCTGAAATTCAAAACAACCTTCAAGAAAAATAACTAAGAAATAATTTTGAAGAGGTTTTAAGTATATTTAATACAATGTCTTGTGGTTTGAGTAATCAAAGAAATCTACTTGTGACCACTTTATGTTCCTGAAATAAAAATAAGTTTCAGTCTTTCAGATCACAGCTCACTAGCTGATCTACGTTTCTGTTGGCTTCCACCTCTTCTCCCCCACATATATATCAGATCTGTGTGCAAAGCAATGTAAAAGTACTTCCACTGCATATCAGTGGGATATTTTGTCTTGTTAGTCTTTTCAGACAACTTCAGCTGCACTTCTGCATGGCTCACAACAGGCGCATGTATTGCACCTCGATCAAAATTCATGCCTAACTTGATTTCTTACCAGAAGGCTGGACAGCAGTGAGATAACGACACATGGTGATGCTTGTTTTACATGCACTGTGTCTGGGGCACCACAAACTTTGCCAGTGTCCTGGCAATATCCACAAACCACCATCCATTGGAGCTGGTAATTACCAGTGTAGGTCATTACGGTATTACCGCAAGGGCTGGTGTGAAACAGCCCCAAGGTGGAAGGAAAATAGACTTTGAAGTTATTTCTGTATCACTGCCTCCCAGCCACGCTGAGTGCTGCTCAGCCCATCCCTGTCCAGGAACCTGGTGTCAGAGCAGCTTTGCAAGGCTCATAAAAAGAGCAATCAATTTTTACTCCTCCTAAAAGACAATGCAAAGCATATATGCCTCAAAACCAAGCTCTAAAATAAAACAGACAGGGTGATGGTTTTACTAGGTTGTAAACATGTGATTCATTATAACCTAGCTTACGTGATAGGGCAGAGCTCACCTCTACGTTGGTTGTGCTTTCGTTCCCAATAAACCCACTGCACCATGTACTATTAAACTGCTAGGCTAACGAAAAGAAGCTTGAGGAGCGCACGGGTACGTTGCTCCCTATCTGTCAGAAAACTGCCTAGGGAAATGAGGTCAGCTATCTGCTTGGCAAATGTGCTTGAGCATGAGGGAACCTAGATGTGTTTCTGTAAATTACGGGGGGTTTGGCCTTGCTTCCACCAAAAGTGAAGGAAAATTCCTTATGCGCTTTCATTAGTGTAGAGGCAGCAGCTTCGTAAAGCACAGGGACACAAGACAGCATAGGGACTTGCTATTTGAACTGAATGCTAAAGCTTCTTTAAGTGTCTGTAGTGTTCAGTTGTGTGATTGTAAACGAAGAACTGAAAAACTCACCTGTTTGGGTTTTGCCTGAATCATCCTTCCACTGCCTTGCACTTACCCTTGATTATCCTACTGCCAAGATCCTATGCTCCAATATATGGAGCCCTTTTAGCTAGTTGTAAGCTGGGGATAAAAATAAATAGTTGTTGAAAAAGCCTCTATGATTACATCTGTCTGGAACCGGAATATCCTGAACTTGCGCTCTCCTGTATAATGTACAAAAAGATCTGCAATTTGCTCACCCTTCTAACTCCTATAAAGATAAGAAGCAACCAAGTCTGTTCTTTTACATAAAATTTAATGGGGTAGGTTAGAGAGAGTTTTCCAGCAGATACACGTAGAAGAGGCTTTTAAGGGAATGCCCTTCCACCTAAAGGGCTTTAGTGGGAAGTTCCTAAAAATTGCTGCAGAATCTAGATGACTAATTACTGAGGTTGTTTGAGGACTTAACCACAACACAATACAAGCATGTGAATTCTGCAGTACAGGCTGCAAGGTCTAAGAACTAATCATCATACAAGGAAGAAAGTGTTTTCCATTTCCCCAGCTTAGCTTTTTTTGGGTAGTCTGCCACTGAACTGTGGGCTAGCCTGGGAAAGCTGGGACTCTTCCATCTCTCATGTTTAACGTCATGCTGTCCAGCTCCAGATCTGAGTGGAGAATGAAGCGTCTCATTCTGGGGCAACTCACTGACGTCTGGAAGACATTGGAGTTGTTGACATCTGTAAAGAATTTCAGAAACTATGAGGATATACAGAGATGAGCAACACAGAGGCCACATCAGACCCCAGCTTCATGGTCACCCAGGAGTTGTGTAACTGTGGATGATACATGGATTCTTTCCAAAAGACCTCAAATCCAGTCCATCTGTACTGAAGCAGGACTGGAAAATGTGCACTGTGTTCAAGCAGCCATTCGAAAACTCAGTCAGAATTTCCCATTTACAGCTCTGTCTGATGTGTAGTTCTGCCATTATTCTGATGGGCTCCTTTACACATCTATAGCAGTACATTTCTCCTCATTGTCTTGAACGAGGACAGACTTAAATCCACATATTAAATCCCACCTTCCTTGAGCTGATTCTTTTATTATTGTATTTGCATCCCCCCACAGCACTGTTGCTCATTTGTCTTTATTTTTGCTCCTAGGCAGGTTGAGAGAGCTACATAATTATTGTTGGGAGGTAGAAACATGCAGCACAAAACCAGGACCATTACAAATATTTAGCTGAGGTATTGTAGGGACTGAATGGAAAATGCTTAATCAGAAGCGTGGTACCTCATAGGTTTTGGGCAAGAGTGGTTTCATCCTTGGGTCCTGCTGTTCCAACCGCCATAGGAGTTCCCTGTTAGATGTCCAGTCCTTCCCCACTGGTGACCACAGAGGGGTTCTCTGTTCTAGGTTTGCAGGAGCCTGTGCTGTTTTGCAGCATAAGGGGAGTTGTTCTGTATGCTGAGCTGCTACAGTTCAGATTGTATTTTGATTGCATCTCACTTCCTTCCTGCCCCTGCCCCATGCACGGATGTGTTCATTGCCAAGCTACCACTGTAGCTTGCCTGGTGGCTTACATCCATGTAAATGAGGTATAAAAATCCCAGGAAACCAGGTTGCCATAAATTTGTCCATGTCTGATGAACACATTGATGAGCATGGGTAACCGTGACAGAGGAAAGCAGCGAATGAGACTGGGGAGAGCTCACAGGGGTCAGTGTGGCCCAGGTGTTAATCGTGGTGTCATGCTTTGACTGTACAGCAAATTCTGATCTCTCTATTACTATACTAAACAGTTTCCACCTCTCCCCCCAGGGTTCTCACATTTTTCTAAGACCTTTTTCTTTGCCACAGGTCCTCTTTCCTACATGAAAGACATCAACTAGAAATTGAATTCCCTTTTTTCCTCAAAGAGTGAACTAGAAATATAATCACCTGCAAACCCACCCAGTTTTTCCGAGGGGGAGAGAGTTACAATCGTATTTTCCTGTCTTTCTAAATTTTGTTTTCTTTTACACACGGCGATGAATAAGCCTTGCACAAACAAGGAGAACCGACTAACTAAAGAGTAAAGACACTGAAACTTAAAATACCAAGAGAGCTGTCAAACGTAGTGAGTAAGTAGGGAGGAGTAGAAATTTTCTTCTAATCTCTTTCAGCTATTGTAAACACATCTCACTTGCAACAGCACATCTTATCAACAGATGTTGGCTGTTCTTGTCTTTAATTGCTGCTGTCACTTCAGCTTCTAGCAGTTCCTGCTCCTACAGCTCAGTCATTAAGAAGGCTCTTCCCCACTAACTTCTTATTGCTCTGCTGTCCTGCCCCCCTCTCAGGGGTAGGGGTGTGTGTGTGTGTGTGCACGCGCGCGCGTGCTTTTTTTGCAGCTTCACATCCCTGCTGCCGTGCTTGCACCGCAGCGTGGGTGAGCGTAGGTGGGTGGTGTAATCCCTCCGTGCTCAGACGGCACCGCTGACTCGAGGGACGAAAAATGTTGTCTCCCATCTGGTCCCAACCCTGGGAGGCCACAGGAGAACCGTGTGGCAGGTGGTGGTTAAAGAAAGCATTTCTCGTGCTCAGACAGGATCCCCTTTTTATCCTGCATAAACAGTGGCAAAGTATTTTTCTCCACATCATCCTCTCAATTCCTGCCTCTTTGCTGCTCTTCTTTTCCTACCCCCGCCGCTGCCTTTTCTTTCTCCCATGGGGCTGGCGGAATCTCAGAGGAAATAAGTAAAGCTTTCCTAATATAGAAGCTCATCTTCTCTGAAACCACTTCTCATTCTGTTAATGGAGTTCTGGAAATGTTTCAGTTCTCTCCCTGCACTAATACTTTATTCTTTTCCTCTGATAGCGGTCCAAGCACCAGTGTCATCAGTTTTCTTAGCTTTATTGGCTCATTTTGCAAAGAAATGCACAGGCAGTCTAACAAAATAATAATAATAAATTGGCTGGAGAGTTTTATAGCTATGTACTCTCTTTAAAAAAATAAATATGCATCTAGAAACATCTTTCTGAGGCCATTCCTTTACTGGGGTTTTACACTTCAGAAATATATGTGCTCAACATACAAATATCATGGAAGATAACACAGGATGCTTAATAGATTTACACACATTCCTTCCCCCTGCCTCTCCTACCCTGATACGTTTGGCCCAGGGCTCTTCTTTCAGAGCCTTTTCACCTTTGTAGATGTGACATCCGTGCTGAATATTTGCAAATTCGCTCTTAAAATTTTATATAACAAAGACACGAAGTGCCTGCAGATCCTCTGTGTGGAAGGGAGTGCTTTTTCTGTGCCTCCCTCCCCCACAGTTACACTCGTTCTGGGGAGAAGCAAGGGAAGCGCAGAGCCTCAGACGTGGAAACGCGCTCGTTCTGTGATGAGAATAGGGTTTTCCACCAGGGAGAAGGTGTGGGTAGTACCAGGGCGCAGGAGGATGTGCCGTGCTCAGTGCTGGTTCTGCAGGGGTGCAGCAGGGATGGAGGGAAGCTCAGGTACCCTCCTGTCCCCTCCAATTCCCAGCATCAGGGTGGGAGGGGGGTGAGCAGGGAGCCTTCCACCATCAAAATAGAAATTGTGGGGAGCAAGGACACACTAAGCAGGAATAGTGGGAAGAGGTGTTCTTCAGGAAGGTGGCATCTGAGGAGGCTATGGCTGAACGCAGGAGTGAGGGTGGCCGATAATAGGAGAAGTGCCTGCAGTCGCCCTCGGAGAGAACTAGTTATACAGAGCATATGAGGCAGGCTCAGTAAGTACATGCTCAAAATACTCCGCCTGCATTTTGGAGGCATCCATTACCACCAGCTACCTTCCTCGTGCTTCGCCGTGGCTGCCCAGGGCATGCTTTCCTGCCTGTCCTTTTCCAGATGCAACACGTGCAACAAGAAGAACTGACCGAGATAAGCACCACACAAGACATGGATGCATGCTGTCGGGCAGCGTCCTCTCTAAACGGCTTCTCCCAAACGCATAGGAGGGAAGATAGGAAGGGAGTCACCTGGGATGGGCTTCCACGTCATCCCAAACCTGCAGGTACAGAGATTCCAGGCAGGTTGCTGCGTCTGGCCTGTTGGGTATCTTGTCCCTTCGTGACTCACGAGGATGGCAACGAGACAGTTGCTTATCTGTGGTAGGGTCCAACCAATCCAAAAGTGAGGGTGAGGAAAAAAAAACTTGGATCCCTGCTAGCGCAACTTGGTCGTATGAAGCATAGTTTGGGAAATGGCCTGGATAAAGGCTAGCCACGCTAGCTTCAGAGAGTCAGAGTGGGGATTTGGTAATAGCTGTGTGCACAGAGACAGGAAAAACCTGAGTCGAAAAAGTGTGTTCTGCAGCAGGAACACAGAATGAAGGTGCTACTTTTATGCTGCGTCTTCATTAGTGGCGTCTCAAAAATATCACTTTCAAGCATGCTTTTTTCACTTCTCCCACGGAAGCATGAAAATTAACATCAGCTAACAAAATTTTCTATTGCTCTGGAGGAAACGTTGTTGAGAGGTGCCCATACATTATTTGTCTCATTTGCTTTTTCTTTTACTTTATCAAAGTCTAGTCATAATTAAATTCCTGGGTTTTTTTAATTTTAAGGCATGGTTTCTTTCCCCCCCTCCTGTAATTTAACACACACACACATCCCAACAAGCAAAACACTAGAACACAAGACTTTCCATGCAAAGTCATTTCCCATCAGATTTCTCACTGGGCTTGATATGCCAGCTCAGATAAAATACAGAAGTGACAGCCACGTGGTCTGGCACACAGCTCCCAGGTGCAGGCATCAGCCTTGCCCCTGCATGGCTTAAGAACATCATCGATCGAGTTCTGCCATGTGCAGGAGAATAGCTGTGCTGGTCGTGGGGGTGAGGTGGGGTCTCACTGAGGTGTTGCAATTCATTCCCTACCTGTCCCTTATGCCCAGGGAGGGGTGTTTGAGCTTATGTCTTCTTCTGGCTGCTGCTGTGCCAACCTGGAGAGGTCTGAAAGGGCCTGCCCCCACCACCTCTCGCCTTACCTTTCCCCCCAGCACTGCTCCTCCCAACCCAGGCGGGCTAAGGTCACACTGCGACTGCCCATCCAGGTGCGCACCCCCCTGCAGCTACCACAGGAGGGGAAGGCGCCAGCAAGCCTCTGCAGTCCTTTCCCTGCTCCCCAAAAGCCCAGGCCACCACACCTGCCTGCCTTTACCTGCTCCACGGCTGCGCAGGAGCAACAACAGGTTGTTTTCCCCCAGGCTGAAGTGCTAACACTTACAGGTAGGTTATGCAATCCGGCATGTGAGTTAGCTCTACCCCAAACAGAAACCTCATCAGGGTGAAGGTCAATTCCTGTGAAAATATCCTATGCTGCTGCTTGGTCTATCATTCAAATTACTCAAGGTCAGTTTTTATTTAATCATGCTTCCTTCCACGATTTTTTCCCTCCAATATTAAAAAAAAGCAATTAGATAACGAAGCACATGTAGCCTGTTTTCTGGGATTGTTTCTCAGCTTTTTCCTAAATTGTCACTGCCCCTTTGGACTTCAGCAGTGGGGTGGCTGCCAGGTTTCCACAGAGATGCAAACAAATTCTATGCAATAAAATATCATCTCTACATAATTTAAGCCCCAAATGTAGATGGTGACAGTTTTATGTTTGAATAATATGAAAATCCAAGATAGTGGATGTGAGTATAATTTAGGATCGAGGGCTGCAAATATTTTTGTGCCCTGGAATCCAGTTAAAATGCACTGTTGCACATGCTGTGTTCTGGTGGTGAAGTATTGCTTGCCTCTGATTGCTGCAGGGTAAGAGCTTTATTTTCCTAACCCATGATCTAGTGCCTTCCACCCCCTGTAAAAGGTAACTAACAATGCCCTCTATGTGAGCTTGGGTAGCTGAGGGGACAAGGGGGAGATGGTTGCAAAAAGGAAAAAAGGGAAAAAAGGGACATCTGGAACAGGTAAACACATCCACAACTTGACTCCTTAAAGAGCTGAAGGCTGGATATTGGGCCAAAACCCCAATTAGGTGGCGGCAGCGGAGCTCCACTGATTTTGAAGGAGTTGAGTCAGCCTGAGCCAGCTGAGAAGCTGGTCTGCAGTCTGGTGTTCGGTGCCCAAAGCGGTCAGAGCAGGGGAAGTTTGAAACTGTACTCCTCACGTACCACGGAGGGGTCTGTGGGAATAATGTTTGCTTTGGCGTGGAAGAAGGCTAGTGTAGACCTAGCAGGTCCTGCAGTGAAAGGCTCCTTTCTGCTCAGAGTGATGGCAACTTCCATAAAGAGAGCAAATTCATTCGGAGATATGGCTTAACCACATCCTTCTTTAATTCCTAAGTTGTTGCGCAGTGCAGACCTCAAGGCGAATCCATGTGGATACTCCTGTCCCTGTTTTCATCCCTGGATGTCCTGCTTCCCTGCAGGGCACAGATCTCGTGGTGTTCTTCCTGGGTACCTATTCCAGGCTCCCTCTTTATGTATCCATCAGCAGAGTGAGTCCATGTCCAGAGCTGATAAACTCTGATGAGCTGGCAATGCCTCCTTCCACAGCTGTGGGTCTGAGTTAGGAAAGAGTTGCTCCTGTATTTCCTCCACCTACCCTTTGCCGTACAGAAAGCCCCTAAGAGGGAGTCTGTGCTAAGATTTTCCCATCTCCGTCATGCTGTCTGAAATTTGCTCTCTCCTTCCCTCCTGGCCTCTTCCCTTTTCCTATGATACTTGCTCTGGCTCTGTCTGGTTAGAAAGAATGTCTTCTCCCAGCGTGTGAAATTAAGAAGTAGCCATGAGGGAAAAGTGGAGGTAGAAAAGAGGCTTCTCTCCGCAGGGGCAGCCTACTGCCAAGTTCCGAGCAGCGCAGGAAGGCTGGAACGAGGGAGTGCTGCAGCAGAGCTAACAGCTCCCGATCCACCCCACGAAGGCCACCTTCTTTCAAAGAGACGACTGACGGGGCAGAGGACAAGTGGACAGGGAACGGTGCCCGATTTCTTTTCTGATACAACAACCAGAGGATATCAGAAAAGAATAGCAAGCAACAGGTTTAAAATAGAGATACTATCTAATGCAACTCATCAGTAGTTTCGCAGTTTAATCACAGAATTTTGTGAAGACCAAAAAATTGCATGCATTCAAAATGTGGCGGGCAAATATATTAAATTAAAACAAAATAACTGATGTGGAGAATCCCTGAAGCACAAGACTTGGAGAACAGGGAACGACTGAAAGAAATACCACTTTGTGTTTGGCCTGCTGCTACACTGTCCCGTAGCATCTCCGTACAGGCCATCTTCACAGGTAGGACACAGGTCTGGTGGGCCTTGGTCTGATCCAGTAATGCCACCGCAGTGTTCAAAGGACCAGTTGGTCAGGTTGTCTTCAGGAACTCTGAAAATAGCAGGCTAGATCAACTTTATAACAAAACCAAATACTGCCATGGAATTGGCAACTTCAGATACTCTGCCCAGAAACTCTGAAGGCATTTTCCTTCTAGGCAGAGGAAAATGAAGGCCCATGATAAATACTGACTGTACTTAGCTACGAAGATACACCTAGTTGATGCATATTTAGTACGAGAATCCTTATGCATACTCGATTTGATGGTAAGACGGATGTGCTGCCAGTCCTAGAGACATACGCCAATCATTGCTTGCTCACTTCCTCTGGACTCATGGTGTGCTGATATTCCTCACCTGGCTGCAGCCATGGAAAACCATCACAGGTGGGAAAAAGAAGGCATTTTGAAAACTAGCATGGAATGCGTTTTGTGTGGCAAAACTCCAAAGACAACTTTTTCCCATTAGCAGCTCAGAGGGTGGTGTTGGTACAGACCAAGGACACGTGCTCAACGCATTCAGGAATGGATGCTGATTCCTGAATGACCGCACTGTTTACTTCTGATGGCCCATTATCTCTCTTCCAATGTTATTACAACAGACCCCAGAAATCCCGACCCAGAACGTGTGTCTATATGGTGGAGGCATTTCAAGCTGCTGCTGCAGTACCTTGTTGTAGGCTGGTAAATGGTATCTATTGATATTTGGTGATCTGTTAAACGTGGCAACTTGAGCAAGAGTCTGGGCTCCCAGAAATACTTTATCACCAAAGGAGTTGCTGTATTTGGCTTAGCTGTTATGTCACAGCACAGCACACCACACCATGATATGGAAATGGTGCTGTTCAGGCTTCTCAGAATCTCAGGGATGTGAGTAATATTTACTGTTTAAAGGCCATGCTGGTAGCAGGTCTGATTTTTTGATAGTTAGCAAAACCTCTGCAGTTCCACCTTACAAGTATCTAGGATTTCTTTGTAACAGAGGCAGAGCAGACACCACAGCTTACTACTCATGGTTTCTTCTATATTTTAGAATCTATGTCATAATGTCAAGTCTGCTTGTTAGGAATAATTGGAAATATCTCACTGCTATCTGTCTGGAATATACGTCTCATGCTCTGAATGCCCTGGTGTCAGCTAAGGAATATATTAATATTGAACATGTGAACTTATTAATTCCCTGCTGAATGAGGATTTATGGCCTGGTAGCATTTAACAGTGAAACAGACCATTCATCACAACAAACTGATTATGAGCAATTATAAGAAAATGGGACAGATAACACAAATTCTACATCCTGTCACTCTTCCCAACATCAAACCCTCCCTCAGCAAGAGTGGCCATAACACCTCCTGCCTATAAGAGCTACTCCAGGCACAGGGGTTGCCCAGTAGAGCAGCAGTAGCGTGTCTAAAAATAAGGGACCTATGATGTGTTTCTTCCACTCCTCAAATTCTCTTGCTTCATATCCCTGGTCCTCGGTACGTAACAGAAAACAGAGGCCATATTAATCCCAGTTCAGCTTGTTGGAACTGGCGAAGGTTGTGTGATAGATGAACTATGAGATGTTCCTTGAGGGTTTTTGGGCACCTGCCTGAAGCTAATGGGAAGAAGGAAGGAAAACTTTTCTTTCAATGGATCTTATCTGAGTGATTTCAGTGAGATCTTGGGCAATTCAATTCACAGTACTTGCAGACTCACACTAATGCATGAAGAAACATCAGACTCCCAGGAAAAATGGATGACTGAATTAATGTATTTATTTAGTGGGTCTCAAATCAGGGTTGAGTTCTGTTTAATTTAACTACATATTTTCTCTGTTTATTACTGTTCGTCACACACCCTCTTTAAGAAGGTGACCTCAGGTTCTAGGACTTTGTACACCTTGACAGAGACATCTATACAGCTGGCTAACCCGGTATGCTGACCATTGCTCCACCAGATCTGACATTAAACCTTCAGAAATAATCTGATCAGGCTGATCTTGCTACCTATTTGATTTCTTCAGTATAGATTACATACCTAGCTGTCACAGTAATTTCTGGTCACTTCATAAGTACAGTGTGCTAGTTCCCCCTGTTAGCTTTGATACTGTATATAAAAGAGTTGGAGCCTACATCTGACAAAGACATAATTAAGAAGAGAGATGACGATGTTTTAAGGGTAAACTCACAGAGATCAAGAAGATGTCCTGATGTACAATTTATCATGCAAATTAACTTACCCCATTCTGAGATTTCAGTAACTCTCTGGATCTTGCTGAGTATGATGTATGAGACTGCAACCTGCTTAAACTATTCTGTAACAAATCCAGGATTTGGTTGGTTGTGTCTGTTTTCATACAAGTTCTCATTGCTCTGTAAGCATAGAAAAAAATTCATGAATGTGGTTTGAGTATGAGGATTCTTAGTCTGGATCACCAGATGTGTCTAAAGGTGCAAAGATTCTGAATGTTTACTTTTTTGAGTAAAATCCATCCTATCTCTTAGTTTGGTCAGTTACGGATCTGATCTCGTTTTCACTTATGTTAAGAGGAGTTTATCCACTGCTTCAGAAGGCAAAATCCCCTACTATGGTCAAGAGCAAGTTTATACCTGGGAGGAGTACAGGGAAGTTAC
>NW_010270918.1:0-1171 GCF_000690775.1 Eurypyga helias
CTCTGCCCTGTTCCCGTTGGGAGAACCCTCTGCCTGCCCCACGGGTGGGCTGTGCGGGGACAGATCGTACGGCCACGGAGTCTCCCCGGGGTGGGTGTCAGCGTGGACACGCTGCCCACGCCGCTGCCGTGTGACGGACAGCGCAGGCACGGCCAGGTACACCGCAACCACAGGTTAACGGGGATCACAGCCCACTCCAAGGAAGGGCAGGCGATGCCAGCACAGCCGGCTTGCCACTGCCCTTCCCTTCTCAGGGACCAGCGCAGCTGGGCAGACCTGTGAGAAGGTCCAGTTGGTGTGGACACCCATCCCAGTTGCACTGACAGAGGCCTTTTCCAGAGTGCCGCTCTCCCAGTGAAGCGTCGGGAGTCCCCCAGTCCCTGTACCTATTTGGAAACACCCCCTACACAACCCGCTTACACCCCCCAACGAACCCTCCAGCGCCGTTCACACGCTGCACGGGAATCGCGCGCTTGGAGGAAACCTCCCTCCTACGCTCGCTGTGCCATCTGTGAAAGGAAACCAAAGCGCAGCCGAGGCGAGGAGGAGAGGGAGATTGATCCTGCTCAGGGTCAACTCGCGCGCTGAGACTTCAAAGCACTCACATCCAGGAGTCAGTCCTCTCCCCACAACTGGTCCGTAAAGCTAGTTAACGCAAGTGTGTGGCACAACCCCGGTAAGGACACACCTTCCATCTCCTTGCCTTCCTTTATACCACCACACTGTTTCCCGTGGTTCTGGGAATCCCACGCACCCTACGAGCCACGGCATGTGCCCACCCATCACTTCATCAGGTGTTTTGGTGATGGTCAGGGCTGAAGGCCCATGCTGGGACGGCGGGTGGGGTTGGAGACACTTACACGGCCGCAATTCCTGCCGGCAGCGAGGCCATCGCTACCTGAACATTTCTAGCCACGCTCATGCACACACGAGCCCCGTCCCCACGCCCGAGGGGACACACAGGAAAACGACGTACAGTTTTGAACTGCAGAAGTATGTAAGAAATAGCGAAACAACAAACCCCATCAGATCACATCAGAAAGCCTAGAGAATTCTCCGAGCCAGGGACCGTGCACCTCCAATGTTTATAAATTAATTATCTGAAAAACCCAGGTCACTCCTTATTGCCACAGCGCCTGTAATTTAGAAGTCTGGCATGCGGCCAATTCCA
>NW_010270919.1:0-1943 GCF_000690775.1 Eurypyga helias
CCCAGGTACAGAGCGGAGAGGGGATTTCTGCCGGGCTGGGACGCCCGGGATAAAAATAACCCACCGGCATCCAGAGCCGGCGCTCCTACGGGTACAGGGAACGGGTGGGAGAAGGAGCAGGATGAGGCGCATGGATATTTGGGGAGTGGGCGCACAGGTGGTGGCCGTGCGATGGTTAAATCCTTCCCCAAGGCTGGGGCCGGAGCCCTGGTGCTGGAGCTGGGATCGTGCTGGAGGCTACCCTTGGTCCGTGTAGTGTCTGGAGCGTGACCGGAGTGGTGGAGCATCCCGCCATCTTCCCCTTTCCCAGAGTTTGATGGCAGTGCTGGCAGCTGTATCCCAGGGTTTGATGGCAGTGCTGGCAGCTGGCGCTGGCACCGTGGTCTTGCCTGGCATTCCCGGGGTGCGGAGGCACCGGCACCATCATCAAATTTCCTGCCTTTTGATTTGTGTCTGCAGCTGGGCCCCGGGGAGCTGCTGCTCCTGCCAGGCCAGGGCACCTCTGCCCATCCCGGGAATTCCACCGAGCTCCCTGGCTTGGAGAGGCTTCAATTTTGGGGAGAACCCAGGGGCAGATGGTGACTCAGGGCACGCCTGGCCCACTCACGGTTGGCATCTCGTGGCGTTGAGTGTATCGGCTTTGGGGCCCGGGCCCACAGGCACTGTGCCGGGTGGGCTCCCGCCTCCCCGAGTGGATTCCCGGGTGGTTGAGCCTTCGGTGACCATTGGGACGAGGCCGGAGCGGCTGCGGATTCGTCGTGGAGCAGGAGGAGCGGCAGGGTCTGCCGTGCGGGGTCGGGGTGAGCCGGGGCTACCCTTCCCTCGGTGCTCCGAGCACCTTGAAGGTCCCACAGCGATCGGGGGCAGCACGCCGGTTTTGGAGCTGTCGGGCCCTGCAGCGTTCCCTTGCACAGCCCGGACAAGCCAAGGCGGATGGGCAGGAGCTGGAGCCGCCACGGACGGTGCGGAGGGGGCAACCGTGGCCCCCAGCATCTCCTGAGGGTGCCATGCTTGTTGCGCCCATCTCCACTGGCGGCTTGTGCCGGAAGATGCTGGAGATACTGGGCATGGAGAGGCCATGGCGTGGCGAAGGCTGCTGGGAGAGGCCACACCGGAATCACCACACCACGGCAAGGAGCCACACAAGCCTGCTCCAACGCTTTGGGCTCCTTCGCTGCTGGTGAGGAGGAGGAGGGAAGGATCCCACCAGGCATCAACGGGGCATCGTGGTCCCAGGGCCGGGCCGGAGACCCACTCTGCCCCCCGGGCGCAGGCGTCCCCACGGGCAGGACCACCCCTCGCGCGGAAGAGGAAGGTGAGGAGCACCCTTGGGTGGCAAAACGCATGGAGTGCGTGCAGCACCTTGCACGAAAATGTTGGTTGCTACGGAAACACGGCACTTTCCATCCCCGTTCTGGGCTATCTGCGTTCTGGGGAGGAGGGAAGGGCTTGCCAGTCACGTACCAGCTCAACACAACTTGCTGCCTTCCCCTTCTCGACGGCGGCTCGGGGTTCGGCCACCAACACCTCGCTCCTCTCTGCTGAGGGGCTTTGGGGCTTTGCAAGTTGTCGCTGAAACCCAAGAGCTCTCCACGGGATGGGATTTGCTTCGGAGGCGGAGCACCGGGAGCGACCGGGACCTGCACCCAGAAGCTCCTGGTTGGCAGCCGGTAGATCTTGATGCTACAGATGTTGGTGGGATCCCTCCCTGATCTTCCCAGCCTCCGGCTCAACCTCTCCCGCTACCCCGGCCGGAGACCTCTGCAGAAGGTCTGGATGGTTTCTGGATCCACCAAGCCCCATCTCCTGCCTTGTGCCGTGCGGATCCGTCCGCCCCTTCCCTCCCCAGCCCGGCCCAGGGTGGCAGCTCTGACCTCTGCTCTTGGTTTTGGGGGAAGGGCCCAGACTCGTCTCCCTCCGGCACATGCCTGGGCCAGGGGTAG
>NW_010270920.1:0-275 GCF_000690775.1 Eurypyga helias
GCGCGACGGCTTACCGCTGCAGCGCATCTCGCTCGGGGTCACCCCTTGATTTCTGGCTGCCTGTAACTTCGGGGTAGAGGCCGTCGTGCTGTAGTTCGGCTCCAAGGTGGGACAGGCTGCAGCAAAATGCCGTTTCGTTAATTCGAGCGCGGCTCGGCGCACCTTTTCTTTGAGCTGTTCCTGAAACCGTACTGTGATACGCTTCACCTCTCCAGCGGGATGAGAGCGGTACCGTTGGGCTGCGAAAGGGCTAGGGCTCGCTCTCTCACGGCTTT
>NW_010270920.1:311-4478 GCF_000690775.1 Eurypyga helias
CACGCCCGGGAAACGCGGCGGACCCCGTGGTGGAGGGATGCTCTTTCAAGGCAGGGAAGATAGAGCGTTACGAGAAAGCGATCTGAAAGGTTTTTCTGACCGAGAATGTACTTGTAGGAACTTTCATAAAGCCAGCCTGCAGCCTCCAACCGCAGTGACTCTGGCCACGGAAGATTTCCAAGCTGTGGGGTTTGTTTTCAAGACCGAGAGGTTTCCTGGGGGGTCACTCGTCATCTTGGAAGAAAAGTTGCAAGGCTCAGCAAAACGAGTTGGCAGGCGTTATATCATCGTTTTGATCTTCTGGCCTTTGTGTGATCTCTGCCAAGAGGAAGAACCAAAATAACCCGCAGCGATTTCTGTGTTCACCTTCATTCAAGTCACCCTGACTTTTGTCAGAGTCCCGGGAAGTGGCGTTAAGGGCAACCACCCCCTCCATTTGAGATCTGCTGGAAGATAGGCACTCCAACACCAAGAGTTTGCCTTTCAGCCTGGACCACCACACTGTGCAGACCGGGAGACCCGGGCAACGTGGCAG
The DNA here is from genome assembly GCF_000690775.1 of Eurypyga helias. Classification (NCBI taxonomy): domain Eukaryota; kingdom Metazoa; phylum Chordata; class Aves; order Eurypygiformes; family Eurypygidae; genus Eurypyga; species Eurypyga helias. Next base: position 847 of record NW_010270920.1, read on the forward strand.
ATGGCACAAGGCCGGAATTCTGCAAACCAAGGTAGTTCTGGCAGCTGCAAATAATTTTTGTGCCACTGGGTGCCACGCGTGTTTCAAATCAAGAGATCAGCGCGGTGTCAGTGCGTTGTCCTTCCCTAATCGTGTTGTCTTCACGACAAGGAGTGGCTCTCCATAGAGTCCACACTTCCCAGCGCAGAAGTATGGATTTGTTAAAGTACTTGCCTGGAGCGGATGTACATTCTGGTATCGTACCAAAGACTACACATTTTTTTCCTCATTTTGAAACTGAGAATTCAGGTGTTAATTTCAAAGTAATACTTTGTCCTTTATTGAATTCCATCTCACTGTTGTGAGGCTCTTTCTGCAGTTTAGTAATGTTAAACATGGTAAAGTGTGGTACTGCCCAACTCGGTGTTACTTGCAGAAGTTTGAGGTCAAAGGTCAATTCCACCATTCAAGTGACTAATTAAAGTAATCAATCCTAGCAGACAGATAAGCTCTTTTAATTTGATATACCTTCCTATTGGAGGGAAAATACCCACTGCTAGAGTTTGGGAATTGCTTTTCTATCACACACCCCTCTCACCTTAATACCACCTGAGACCTATTTGCCTTTATGAGACAGGTGTTCAAGGCAGTGTCAAAAGCCCTACTGAAGTCAAAATATGTCTCATCTGTTCCTTTCAGCACCTACTCAGTCAGTTATCTTGGCAAAGAAATAAATTAGGTTACTTTGACATGATTTGTTCTGGACAAACGCACCGCTGCCTGTTTCTCATCACTTTATTGTTATTTAGTTTCTTGCACGCTGATTGCCAAACAGCTCCTTTCATTATCTTTCCAGATAACAAATGGAGGTTGGCTGATTTACAACTCTTCACTCAGCCCTTTTGTTAAAGATGAGTAGCCCGTTTTCCCTCTTAGCTTCCCCCTGGATCTTACTGTTGAATGGCAGCGTATGTTTTGGAAGAAAGACCTAGTCCCTGTAAGAGAGAAGATGCTGATCCAGATAGATCGTGGGTCTGGGTCAGTGGAAGTGCCCTGATACCCTTCTATGTGCCACAGTACTCCGGTGTCAGGGGCCAGCGTGGGCCAGCTGCTCCCTAAGGGAGAGGGAGACGAGGGCTCTAACATGCCCAGGGGAGCAGGCCCCATCCCATATGATATGAGCAAGGCGAGCAGGGCAGGCCTGGAGATGGCAGTTGGGTCAGCAGGGAGTCCAGATCCCCAGACAAATCCATGGCAATGGGATAGGTTTGAGGTCCAGCTGGGAACATAGGTTAGCAAATCAGGTCTGGTGACAGCAGTCGGAGACAGACACAGCCCTGCGATGAGCACGCAAGGCTGTGGCCACGAGGCAAGTCTGAGCTCTGGCTGGTGGATAGGTCCGGGTTGGTGTGGGACAGGCGTGGCTGTCACAAAGCTGTAGCTGTAGCTCAGGCAGGGCCAGGCACCGGAGCCTCAGCTGAAATGCAGCTCCCATGGGAAGCGGGAGGTCAGCCCTTGCTGAGGTCTCACTGCAGGCCTGCCTCCAAGGTCACTAGAGGGAAAGGGACCAGTCCTCAGCTCTGCTATCTCTAGGCTGGCAGCGAGCCCAGAGTGCCAGACCTCCAGGAAGGGGGATGATGCTCTCAGGGCCCTTTCCTCTGGCTGTGTGGGGGGCACATGTTTCCTAATGTGGCCCGTTTTTCCAGTATAAGCAAAGCCCAGGGTTGTGAGCGTCTCAGGGGAAGGAGGAACAGTGCTGAACCAGAGGCTCTCAAGGGTGTGGGTTTTGTTTTAGTTTTGCTATAGCACAACAGTAGAAAACGTCACTGCTATTGGAAAAAAACACAGTAAGGAAATGGTGTTTGTCGTGGTAACCAGTGCTGCAAAAACATCCAGGACAGAGGAAAAATCTTAATTACAAATTAATTACCCAAATCATACTAGCTTGGAAAGGGAAAGATAAAGAGCATCAATGTATAACAAACCAAATTGTTTGGAAACCTGCTGGCTTTAAACTACTGCCATTTGAACCTGTAGTCTCCATCTTATGTAAGCTCCACTGCAAGGAAATAGATGCTGTAGATGCTCACTCGGCTTCTGCAGGGAGTATGGAACGTCTTCAGGCTCTGCTGTAAATGCAGTGCGAACAACAGAACGAGCTGAAAGGTAGACAGGCTTTTGAGAGTCTGATAGAGCCTGCTCCCCGTTTTCTCAGGGGTGGCTGAAGTGTTTGAGAACAGGTTGGTTGAATGAGAAGTGTCTCTGGCTTGCATTACACCTGCTTGTATTAGGTATTTAACATATTTGATTGTAATTAATAATAGCAGGGAGATTCAAGAGGTTTCAAAGTGGATGATGTATTGATCTCATTATGCCTTCAGTGCTTTCTTCCCTTTTCAACAGACCTTGTTATTTGAAGTAACTTAAAGCCACATTAAGAGAGATTTCCAGGTGCACCCTTAATGTACGCTTTTGGGTTCCAAATTTTCACACACACAGAGAGCAATGAATCCAGTGCGTTGCCTCACACCTGTGCCTAGGATTTATTTTACCACAGGCTGAACTCTGATCTTTCGTTTCAGGCCGCATATGGAATCTACGTTCAGTGCCGAGATGGAAACTGAAGTATTGCTGACAGTGTTTCTGTCCTCTTTTTTTTCTCCCTTCATAATTTCAAGCTTTTCTTTTTCCTATCACGTGCGACACAATTCCTTCCCTCAGCGCATTAACCATCTGCACCTTCACATGAATCTTTTACGGCCGTGTTGGTAAAGCCAGAAGCCATGAGAACCTTAAGCACCAGGAGATGGAAAATGAAGTATTGCTGACAGTATTTCTGTCCTCTTTTTTTTCTCCATAATTTCAAGCTTTTCTTTTTCCTATCACGTGCGACACAATTCCTTCCCTCAGCGCATTAACCATCTGCACCTTCACATGAATCTTTTACGGCCGTGTTGGTAAAGCCAGAAGCCATGAGAACCTTAAGCACCAGGAAAACCTTGGTGACAGGGATTTTTTCCCTTTAAAAAGTTCTGAGTGAAAGGCTGACAAACCTTACATCTTCACTTCCCACCTCCAACAGGCAAAACGTTACGCTCACGCCGTAGTACAACACGCTAGCTCGAACCCCTCGGCGTGATTTACGTCTTGCCTCCGCGCGTGTGACAGGGAAGCGGAGGATCTGTGCCGTATTCCTGGCGCACGTCTGTAGGGAAGACACTGCGTTCGTGCGTCAGCCAAGTGTCCCGTTGAAGGACAACAGCCTGTTGCTTTGTGGAAACTGGAAATTCCTCGTGGGTTGGAAGGTACAGCCCTTCTCAGCGGCACGGCTGATGAGGCCTGCTTGTCAGAACACACGCAAGGGCCACTCTTTCATTTGATGTCGCCTTAATTGTATAATCTGGGTGATGTTCTGCTCTTTATCACCCATAATAGGATCTGAAACACATTATCGCGGGGGGAAATGTCCAAGGCCGGCCCAGAGGGAGCTGGATGGGGAGGGTGTTGGCAGCACGGAGGGATATTAATGAAAAGAGCGAGTGTTAAGGTGAGAGGTGGAAGATATGGAAGAACAACATAGCTAGGGGCAGCTCCTGTGGAAAGAACCCCGGGACAGGGGGTTCCCTGCACCCCCGAGATGCCGCCGGCGACAC
>NW_010270921.1:0-256 GCF_000690775.1 Eurypyga helias
GGCATCCCAGGGAGCCGCTGCCTGCTCCTCCCAGCTCCCGCCTCTCCTTGCAGAGGGCTTCTCCAGCAGCCGGGATGCCATCACCGACGACGACCTCCTGCACGTCTCGGAGCAGCTTTACCAGGCAGATCGCAATAAAGCCCGCCCGACCGACATCACCCTCAACCCCCAGTACCAGGCATCCCCCGACGAGACGGGTGACCAGGAGGACCGCTCCCCGCAGCCGTGAGTGTCCGGCAACCTTGCAGGGTGGCCA
>NW_010270921.1:292-1456 GCF_000690775.1 Eurypyga helias
ACCTTTGCTTCCCTGCTGAGCGGGGGGTCCGCTCTCTCCTAGGCTCTACAGGTACGTCAACGAGCAGCTCTTCTCCAAGCCCACCTACTCAAGCTTCATCAAACTCTTGGACAACTACCAGAGGGCCACGGGCAGGGAGGAGGACGTGACAGCGGAGGAGCTGCGGGAGCAGGACACCTTCCTCAGGGAAGTGATGAAAACGGAGCTCATGCAGAAACTCTTCACCTTCCTCCACGGAAAAAGTGAGCGTGGAGCAGAACGGGGAGAATGGGGGCCCCTGGATGGATGTGGAGCAGGGTTGAGCCCAGGGAATGGGGTCTCTGGATGGTGGGTATCCAAAAGGAAAGCCCCTGGGAGGATGCAGGCTGGAGGAGCACTGGGATGTGGGAGAACTGAGCAGGGCGCAGCTGGATTGCTCCCAAGGGAGAGGACAGGCTGAGGGATGGGGGGGGGGCCCGGCTCTGCCTCTCCCAGCACCCCCACCCCGGGATGCTGCTCCCACCTCTGCCCACCCCCTTGCCTGCAGACCGTTACGGCTCCCAGCAGGAGTTCGTGGCCGATTTGAAGGAGATGTGGTTTGGGCTCTACTCCAGAGGCAACGGCGAGCGGGACTCCAGCGGCTTTGAGCACGTCTTCTCAGGTAGCGCCCGCGACGGTGGCACTGGGGTGCAGGCCGTGCCAGGCTGAGGGGCTCACCCCAGGGTCTCGCTTGCATTTAGGGGAGGTGAAAAAAGGGAAAGTGTCTGGATTTCACAACTGGATCCGGTTCTACCTCCTGGAAAAGCAAGGCGTCGTCAACTACTTCAGCCACAACTTCAACGGGCCGGTGAGTGAACCCCTGGGGCCCGTGGCCAGTGGCGCTGCCAACAACACCCCAAAATCCACCGCATCCCAGATGGGACAGATTGGGAGCATCAGAGATGCTCCCTCTGCCTCATCCCTCTGCCTCCCCAAACGGCCCCTGGGATGGGAAGGGTGGGAAGCTCCAGGAAAGATGACACAGTGGGAGGTGGGAGGTTGGGGGGCTCTGTCTGGCAACCCCCGGACCAGCTGGCAGTGGCTCTGGATCTGTCCCTGGTATAGGGGAGAGGATGCCTGGCTTCATATGCCGACGGGCTCCGCTTGAACCTCCATGAACCCCGAGCCAAGCGGAGCCAGGGGTCC
>NW_010270921.1:1505-2252 GCF_000690775.1 Eurypyga helias
TGGGACACGTACCCCGACGTGCTGGGCCTGCAGTTCAGCTGGGACGGCTTCTACAAGGAGGTGGGCTCTGCCTTCATCGGCTCCAGCCCCGAGTTCGAGTTCGGCCTCTACACCCTCTGCTTCATCGCACGCCCCGGCAGGGCGTAAGTACCCGGCTGGTCCCTCTGTCTGTCCCCTGGGCACAGAGCCGGGGTGCCCTCCTCGTCCCCACACCCCAGCAGCAGCTGGGACAGCCCCAGGGCCCGGCACAGCTCTGGGGCATCACATGTGGGGAGGGATGGGGTTGGGGCAGGAATGGCGTGGGGACACCCAGAGCATCCCGGGGATGTGGCTGTGGGGCGCAGGGGTGGCGTGGGGACACCCAGAGCATCCCGGGGATGTGGCTGTGGGGCGCAGGGGTGGCGTGGGGACACCCAGAGCATCCCGGGGATGTGGCTGTGGGGCGCAGGGGTGGCGTGGGGACACCCAGAGCATCCCGGGTGTGGGGACACCCAGAGCACCCCAGGGATGGATTATGGGGCTCAGAGATGGACCAGGGCTGTGACACAGTCTGTGTCCCCACAGATGTCACCTGAGCCTGGGCGGCTACAGCCTCAGCATCCAGACCTACACCTGGACCAAATCCACCTACGGCAACGGCAAGAAGTACATCGCCACCGCCTACGTGACCTCCCCCTGAGGCTGGGGCCAGGGGGGTGACCGCAGCCCCACGCCAAGGCCCTGGGCTGCCCCACTCCAGGGACCCAT
>NW_010270922.1:0-10108 GCF_000690775.1 Eurypyga helias
TCTATGATTCTATGAATTTATGATTGAAAGCAGTGGAATTAGTTACTTTGACATTAGGAAAGATCATACCCATGAATATTCAGCCTTCATTAAACTGAAGTTAAAGAATAGGCGTGGGGGGAGGAGGAGGACAAAAGCAGTGCTTGAAAATGCAAGTCAGAATTTGAGATATATTCGCACAAGCAGGAGGAAGAAAGCTGTAAGAGGTACCTTTTCTTTGTGCTCTCCTCAGGTATAATGAGGGCAGTACAGCACCGCACACGTGTGATCCACTTTAATCCTGGTTAGGTGCACAGATTTGAATGAAACTGGTACACAGACTGTAATATGCAGGAGCAGAAGCAGCTGCATGACTGGCATCTTTGCCTATGTCTTCACAATAACTTTTTCTACTCCTATTACGTCAATGTGTCTTAACTGATCATGCAGGATCTCAGCCTGCTATGTGATCCTGGTACCTTCAGGCATAATTGTAAATGAGACAAGTAACCTCAGCTGTACCAATCCTTATAATAGGATTCATTCTTTGTCTGATGCTAATTATTTCTTGCAGCTGACAATGAATTACAATTAACAAAGAGTTAATTTTCAGTATAGTGAAAAATCAGTACATGCAAATATGTTCCATGATATTTTGCATATTTACCTAGAAAAGCACTGTTTTGTTTAGCTGTGTGAATACTTAAAGGCCAGACACTAAATAAAAGGTGAGAACAAAAGACACAAATTAAAACATCAGATGTGTTTGCAAACCAATCAGGACTCACCACAAGCTGTTCTCAGAGAAAGCAGTAACCAATCAGAAACTCTGTGTGTTTTGTCTCCATAGCCCTGGAGTTTTGACGGTGCCTTTCTCCCTGTGACATAGCCTTGCCATTGCCATCACACTATGCAGCACCTGTAGGTGTGCAACTGACTGACAGCTAGTAGGGAGGATGGAAACACCTGCCTGAACCCTATCTTATTCTTCCCCAAAGGGAAATCTGTCCTGGAGAGGGCTGACTACCCTTCTTGCTTGAAGGTCTGCAGAGGGCTGCAAGTGGAGCACCCTACTGACACTGGGGAGCCCCAGAGGAAAACCATCAGGACTTATGGCAAAATAAGTCTCCTGGTGTCAGTGAAGCTGTAAGTTGAATCCAGCCCATTAGACAAGGATGAAGGACCCATGAGTTATTCCTCCAGTGCACTGTGGTACCTGCCTTGGTTGCATATGCATACATGAGTGAATAGTACAATCTATCATCTGAAACTCATCTGATTCTGCAATATACCCAGTAGTGTATTTTCCACATTTGCAGGTGTCCGTTATGCCTGGACTTCACAATCAAACTTTCAAAGAAAACAATAGTCAGCCTTTCTCTCCTTGTGCATTATTTGGCTCTGGATTTTTGCCAGAACTAGAAGTCCCTCAAAGACATACAAGTTTTTTACACCATCCTCTGCAGTGACTTCAACTTTGTGCTCATCTGTTGATACAATGGCTTGTTCTGTCCTTTTTTCTGTTAAAATTCCAACAGCTTGCACAGGACTTGTGTGTTGTCTCATATTCAGTACGTACCAAAGTCTTTTAATATATTGTGGTCCCTAAAAAGTGTTTGTTGATCTTAATCTGAGTAAGTGGGAAGTGAGGAAGTGGAATTACCAGGTATCACCATAAACATATTTTTTTCTGAGAATGTTGCCTAGAACTGATGCCTCATCCAAACAACAATCAAAAATTAAATGTGAATCTAATTCAGATCTTCCATTTACTTTTAGTGATGCAGTTTTAAATTAATAAAGTCTAACATTTGCTAGTCAAATATTATGCAGAGAGCTGACACTATTTATTCAGAGGATTACTCTTACAGTTTTGTGGAATACCATATATTTGAGGATAAGGCTTACTCAGTCCCTCTTACTGAAAATTCCATCCTCCTGCAGCCGTATTTTGAGAGAGAGAGAAAATTAATGAGATAAACGCAGTAAACAATTACCATCAGGAGAGAGGTTAAACCTTATCCTCACAACCTGAAGGAAAGCCATGAATGCTGAACACCTCATCCTTTTTGTAGTTCAGGTCTCTAATCAAGGCAGTATTTTATTCTTCATAAGATATGTTAAATGTGGCTCATAAAATTATACTCATTATTTGAAAAAAAATTAAAAGCAGTAGCCTATACCTAGCCTCTCAAAAGCTAGAGTCTTTTCATGCTTCATTTCTGTAAGTGTAAGTTCTCCATCTGTATTAGTAAGAAACTCAGGAAAAAAACTTTTTAAAATTCAGATTATCATTCAGATTGCCCCTTCAATCATAATTCTTAATTGCTTACATTTTCAGAGGTGCATGAGGCTGGATATTGCACCTAAAAATAGTAACGCGTCCTTTGGAGACAGTATTTGAAATAAAAGGATGGTGATACAGATCTGATGAATTTTTTTCTGTAAGTTGCTTCCACAGATTCCCCATTCTGTACAAATTATGTAATTTCTCTGTTAAAAAGAGAGCAATCCTAGCTAAATTTATTTCCCTGGCTTCTTATCACAGGAAGGAAGAGTCTCATCTGACCAATAAGATCATGACCAGCGTGATATTCAGCAACTTGGATCCATATTCTTGTCTATTTGGTAACTGTGATTCAAACTGGCATCTCAGCTAGGAACGTGGCACCAGCTTGGAACATCCTTCAGTGCAGTAATGAAAGTTTCTCTTCTGCTACAATCACCTGTTGTACTTCTGCTTCAGTTTGGAATAACCAAGGTGGTTTAAAACATTGTGATACACTCTTTTAGGAAGTTACCATAGAGAACACCTATCTCATTTTTGCAGGGAGTGAAAGTTTCCCATCTTAAGGCATTAGGGCTGTTCTCCTTAACGTCCTCTGAGACATAACAAACAGAAGTAATATTTAAGGACATGTAATTCCCTTACAGCAGCAAAAGAAGTTTAAAATTTTTTTAAGATACGTTGTTAAAAATATCATTAATGTGTATTTATTGGCTTCATACAAACTTGACTTCTCAGATTTGGCACAGAGGAAATGTCACAAGATTCATATATCTAAGCGAGGTTTCAACATTAACTATTTTCCACTTGTTTCAAATAAATTTTAATATAACAAAGTGCTATCTCATTTAATTAAAGTGAAGCTCTGACTAAATAATAAGGGAGTGTATATATTAGGGTTTGGGGTTTAGGGGTTTTTTAATTATTATTTACCTTCTTTTCACAATTTATTTTTCTGGAATCACAAGGAACAAATTTCCTCAGAAGACAAGCTTAACCCAGAAACTGTCAGTATGCATTAATTTTCATTACTTCAAATCTTATACATTTGTTTAATGAAATATTCTGGCTAGCTGAAAACATTTCCCCTCAAAGCAAAGAAGATGTCTAGCATCATTTGCTTAACATTTTCATACACACTTGCACTTTCACAAATACAGTCATAAACACAGGGGAGGTCGGGTCAGAAACTCCTGTGTTATAAAAAGAACAATTTGTGAAGGCTGTGGGACTCTAAGACAAATAGGGATTTATTAAGCAAGCAAAATTGTAGGCTGGTTATTAGGAAAATGTTCTCAGCACCGAAAGTGATTAGGCCACGTCAGCATGACAGGTCCCAGGAATGGAGACCAGTGTGCGTAATCAAAAGTGAGGTCTTTATCAACCACAACACCAGTCAACCAGGTTTGGTTCTGGGGAGAATACAGATGTTGCTCCAGGAAGAAGATCAAAACTCAACCCATGTGGGGCAGGCAGCTCCTTTGCTCAGATGTGTGCAGCAGCTTTTGGTTCCTTTCTGTAAGAAAACCCCCATGTTATCTGACATGCACCAGCAGCCCCATTTGGTGATTCATTTACATAGCAGGTTTAATTATTAAAGAAAGGCAGTTAAGGCGTTTTATTTCAGAGGATTTAATTCAAAGGTAAATCCAACTATATCCCAAGTGACTTCAACTCCAGCCCTCTGAGTACACAAACAGCAGAGTGTGTTTCATTTTCCCAAGGCACACCACACCGTCAAGCTCTCTGAAGCACAAGGCAGGCTGCCATTATGCTTAGCTTGGACTGGTAGTAATTAGAGTGACCCGGGATTTCTCAGAATGACTACATCTTAAGAAACACAGCTTTACCTCCGTTGACCTTCTCTGCAGCTGCCAGACTGCACAAGCAGTCTGGGACTAAAAGCATAAATTAGCTTAGTGACTCCTTCAAAACAGTATTGATTCAGGAAGCACAGTAACGGACAACTGCTTCCTCAAAACCTGCACTCTGTTCTAGTCATTGAACAAAGGTACAGGGAACTGTTAATTCAGTGACTTTTTATAGCATGATTTAGCTAATACAATAGAGACTTAAGCCAAGCTATTTCAAATACATGCAGTCTAGTATGAAAAGGAGTGTTTGAAAAAAAGAGGGAGAGTTGTATTTCATGTTATTGCAACATTCTTTTATTCGCTTTTTCTTTTCTAAGGAAGCAGAAGTCTTTTCTTTTGTTCTAAAAACAGCTTATTGCAAAAGCAAGGAAAGGGGGCGAAGAGGTTGCAAAGTCAGAAGGATAATCCAAACATATACCAAATTAATGAATATCACACTTGTCCAAAATATCTGTGGATTCTAAATTTGAGAAGAGTTTGAAACAATGTCCAAATGTCTCACTTGGAGGCACAACCCCTGAAATAGTTTTTTAACAGTATTACGCACACAAAGGTCTAATTACTCACTCTAACCTAGTTATCTGTTTTAGACAATGTATTTCCACCTTCAGACATTTCCTGTTAGAAGCTTTTGAAATGTATAGCTTCAATGCACCTAACTTTATACATGTACTATTGTCTAAATACAGTTACCTAAAATGATGAGACTATAAATCTTGTTTTAAAAGTCTGTATAAAAGCAGAGCAGCTCAAGGTTAGTCCCTGTACAACAAATATGTTTGTTCTTTACAAGACCTTCCTTCAAAACTGTCCATATTAACATCTAGATTCGTCACCTCTGCCTTTTCGCATGCCTTGGGTTAGCAGAGTCTTCAAAATGGCAGGCTCTGGGAGGCAAATTGTTGGGCTGCTGACAATACTGTCACACTAAACTCTGAATGCTGACAAACCACCCCCAAAGTACAATGGGCTTCTGCAGCACAGGCAAAAAGAAGTGACCTTCATGCATAATGCAGGATCCTCACACACATCTACTGCCCATGTGGCTGCAAGTTTCCAGCTACGTGTGGAGTCCTTAAAATACCAGCTGTAGGAACTTCTGTCGGCTTGGAAGAAATATGATATTGTAATCAAGTAACTGTGAAAGCTGTGGGAGACTGGGACTGGTGTGTACCTGTCAATATCCCACAGTGGCACTGCAGAGCCACTGGCATTGGGTAAGTGAAAACAGAGCTTCTTCCAGGGTTTTAAAAGTATCGATCTTGATAGTCTTTTAACTTGGATCAGTTTTACACCAGGCTTCAATTGCATTATTTTGATGTTATGCCAATATAAGACAGGAAACCTGGTACCTCACTTTTCTTGACAAGAACATCTAAATGGAAATAAGCTGCATGGGTGGCAGAGGGAAGAACAGTCAGGTTTTTGTTTAGCTTGCTTTTGGTTTAGTCAGATTGCATTTCTGATTTTGAAAATTGATGAGATCTACTTGATCTTTCCCAAATAATTCTGAGGATAATCAGGATGAATGACACAGAGGATTCTGTGTCCTCTATCCACCTGGCCAAAAAGTGACTCAAGGGAGGGCAGCAATGGTGACAAGTTCCTTCCCAGCATAGCTGGCACGTCCCTCCCATGACCACCCCACCTTCCCAGGTGCCCTGGCATAACTGGGAGGACCTCTGCAAATGGATCTGAACAATGACGAGGATGATGGTTCATCTGGCTTGGAAGTCTTGCTGAGGCTAAGTCAGTCTATTCCCTGTGCCAAAACCACTTCCATAAAAAAAAGAAAAAGTGGGTCATTGTCACAGGAGACTCTTCTCAAGGAAACAGAAGGCCCAAAATACGGACCGGACACACCGGACTTAGAGCGAAGTTGGCTGCCTCCTTGGGCCCAGGTTAAAGCTGTGAAGGGCAAGCTTCCTACCCTGCTCCAGCCCCCAGACTGCTACCCATTATTGATTTTTCAGGTAGGCAGTGATGAAGTTGCAATCAGGAGGGACTTCAGGCCCTTAGGTTGACTGGTTAAGGGATTAGGAGCACAAGTAGTGTTCTCCTCTACCCTTCCAGTTGCAGGGAATGATATGGATTCATTTGGACCTATCGGTTTACCACTAAAATTGTACCAGAGATAATCAGGGAGTTACATGAGGGTAAAAATGTGGCTCTCTGTTCATTTCCTTAGTTTATATCTTTATATTTCCACATGTTTTTTATTTTCCATGATCAAAAGAACATCTTCATTTCAGTATTTTTTCCTGCATGCTGAATACAGTACAAAAAATGACAGTGAGTATTTAGCCTGAGCAAAAAGAGAAAGGATCCTGCATGCACAAATCAGTTGCAATCACAAGCTGTATTTACTTCAATTTGGAATAAGTCTTTTAATAAGTAATTTTCTAGTAGAATTTAAAGTATTTACCCTTAAAATCTCAATTACTGACACTCTTGAGACCGTAAGTCCCTTGAGGGGTAAGTAAGGGCACTATTGTCCTCCCTTGGGCAGCAGGATTGCTTGAGTTGGCACAGTAGAACTTGCTTTTGTTCACTCCACCTCTCATGGTGAGTATACACCTGAACCTGCACTTCCCAGGTGCTGATGGCCACGTTGATTTTGTGTGGTCAAGCAGCAGGAGGGTTTCCATGCCTGGCCCTTTATCCACGTTTGCCAATTGGAGACATCCCATTATCCTACACTGCATTTTTCTTAGGCACATGCAGAGGTCATAGAGGCAGACACAGTACACTGTTATTCCCAGCAGAAAATGGAACTTCATAAAGGGTCAGTAAATCCACTTACAAAAACTTCGTCACTAACTATCCCAGATGAGCTTCTTGTGCACTACAGATAAGTGACAGAAAAATACTAACTTACAGTAAGAGATGCCTTGGAAGGATTAGCAGGATGGCTTGCTGGAGCTCATCATAGTATGTGGCATCACTTTTTTTTAGGTGCAGAGGGGGACTTGGGGAGCTAAGAAATCTTGTGAGTGTTTGCTTACAGATTTATTGCCTGGGTGAAACTTTGCGAAGTGCGCCAGGCTATTAAGCATCTACTGCAATGCAAATAAAACTACTGCAATGCAAATAAAACTACTGCAGTGCTTGAGTGCATCAATAACAATGCTGTAAAATTTGTATATTTTTCTGTAGAACCCTTTTCATCTTAGTCTTGTTGAAGCATAAACAAAAATCTAGACTTTTTAACAGGTCTCAGACATATTATTAAATGTTGGCAATACAAGGAAAGCACAGGTGACCAGGAGGTACATCTCATCCAGTGCTGGCACGGGATGACACAAAACTTGCCAACAGACTCCCATTCAATGGCAGCTCAAGAAACAGGGCAGTCTTACCGATAGTATTAGGTCTCCGCTATTGTCGACAGCGAACCATCCCCCTTGCCCCTTGCTCAGCTGTATAAAACCATTTTCCACTACATACTGAATTAGTAGCTTCTGTAGTGGGTCAGCACAGAACCTGTTGTAAGGCTCCTGCATTATCCTGTTGTAGCATGAAAATGGAAAGTCAGCTGGGCATGATTATTTTCTACAACTTGAATATGTGAGTGAAAGAAATTCAAGAAACAGTGATGACAGCTCCTCAGATGATGAGAAATAACTGTACTTCAGTAAAATTATTCTTGGGTGTGCAGGTCCCTTTCTAATTACTGGCAATGAGGAGAAAAGAAGAATTTAGATGAACAAAACAGGTTACATAAGAAATCTGAGATGAAAAATAGAAGTGAACATTGAATCAAAAGGGTAATGATCCCACAAGCAGCACAATGACTGCTGCTCTGCAGTGTAGGGAGACTAGGTTTTGATGTCAATCATGCAACACTAGAAATGATTCACCATCTTTTTTTTAAATCCTTCTTTAATTAGTAGGACTTAACCTATATATCACACACGCATGTAAATCACCTGTCTATCCATCTGTCTGAATATCCATCTAGTTCAAACCTCTTCTTCCTTTGTTATTATTCACAGCTGTCCTTAAGGGTACCATTGAAGCAGAACATTGCTGCGTAAATCAATATATTTTAAGGATGAGCTTTCATGCAAGTGACACTAATTATCATGAAATAACGAAACTGTATCTTCAAACCATCTGACCATATATACTGTACTGTTTTATGTTCAGTCATCCTTTGAGTGCTGCTGCTGGTTCCAGCAGGTGGGTTGTTTTTTTCATCACTGTTCCCACTAGCTAAAATTAAACTGTCTCAGTCTGAGAGGAATTAGAAAATCTGCAGTAATGGATAGTCAGTCCTTGAGGACAGGAGCAGTCATAGGGACATTCTGAAACTTTCAAAAATTGTCACTTTCCAACTGTGGTGAATCATTCTTGCGTTAGTCATGAAGGAAACCATCAAAGTGTACCTGCTCTGTTTTCACATGTAAACCCAAGAGATTAAAATTTTATTAGAAGCAGATGCTTATTTTCAGCTTTAATGTTGGAGCCAAAGACAAGATTTCAATAATACAAAGAGGGTATTCTTCACTGATGGCAGTGTGCTAATTGCTGTCAAAACCATGTTTTTGACAGACAGAGCTGCTTCAGAAGGAAAATAAATGTGAAACTGGATCAATTGGTAAACTGCTGCTAAGGCAAATGGTTTACCTTCTTTGGTCAGTACCCTCCAGTCACTGGAAAGGCTTTGCAACACTCTTTGTAACAGTAGTATTCATTGTATGAAGATAGCAAAAAAAGCCTCAAAAATATGTAGAAAATTGTAAGGGAACACAGTGCATGCTTTTGAGAAGTTTGGAGCCCTCTTGGAGGTGTCTGACCATCAATGAATATGTCTTCCAGAAGCAGGAGGAGAGATGTGCAAGAACTTCAGTGTGCCCAAGAGAAGTCAAACCATGGCACTACATCCAACGACTACATTAAAAAATGTCCTTCCTTGTGTATATGAGTCTCATTGACTTGATGAAGACTGAGAAGCAGTTACCCTACCTCTAAGAAGCATTTTGCCTCTGTAGGTCCTTCAGAGTTAATTACACAAAGACACAGCTCAGCAGCCAATAGCTTTGCAAACTTCACCCTGCTTCCTGCCTGTTATGAGCGGGAAGATTACATACCCATCCTTGTGCAAAGACACAGGACAAGAAATGGTGGAAAACAAGAGTTTGCAGCCTACAAGTAAGTAGTAGTAAAAGGCAGTAGTACAGACTTTGTTATTGTCTCATTTTACAGATGACTAATATGATGTAGTAGCATGATAGAAGTTCGTGGTTCAGCTCCATTTTAGTGAGTCAGCTACACATTCACTGGTGTTAACAGGTAACTACCATGCTAAGAAAAACATACTCCTGATGTAAAAAATCTTCTTAGCATTCTAAAGCAAAACAAAACCCTAAGAGTCTTTGACAAACATCAGGAACAGCCAAGTAAGTACCCAGCAGTGGGTACAATATCCATGTATGTATGGCATCTCTCACCACACCCTCTGCCAACAGTGCCCATCCCGGTACTATCCCTTCATGTCTTTCCATAAAAGGTCTCCCTGATGCTAAGAAGCAGTCAGCATATAGCTTTCTGTCCTGAGAACATTTACAGTTTTAGCTATAAAGGAGCCAACTACCACTGAAATTGGACACTTGAGGAGATAAAAGCAGAGACAAAAGCACTGCCACTGCAATATCCCAAACACGTGTGTGTGTGTGTACATTAGTACATGTTTTGGATTTCATATGGCCTTTGCATTCAGCATTTTGGGGATCTGAGCCATGCAGATGACCACAGCTACAGCCTTCCCTACTGCCATCTCAGCAACCTGCAGAAGAAACATACCCCCTGCCTGTCTGATGACTTCTGACATGCCTGTCACCTATTTACCCTCCGTTGGCTTTAGTTGTTGAGAGATGATTAGTATTCTATAATGATATTCACCAACAGCATGGTAAGAAGGATGAAATGAGCTTTACTTTTCCGGTACTGTTTAACATCTTCATCA
>NW_010270923.1:0-358 GCF_000690775.1 Eurypyga helias
GCCTGGCAGATGAGGTGAGAGCAGTTGATATTGTGTCCCTGGACTTCACTAAGGCCCTTGACAGTCCCACCATAATATCCTCACACCCAAGCTGTTGATATATACACTGGATAAGCACACAGTGTGGTGGACTGAAAAATGGCTAAATGGCCAGGCCCAGAGGGAGGTGATCAGTAGAATGAAGCCTAGTTGGATGCTGGTAACAAGCAGTGTATCCCAGGGGTGACACTGGGTCCATTACTGTACATCTTTATTAATGGTCTGGATGATGGGGCTGAGTGTACCCTCAGCAAATTTGCTGATGACACAAAACTCGACGAGTGGCCGATATGCCAGAGGGGTGTGCTGACAACCAGAG
>NW_010270924.1:0-12307 GCF_000690775.1 Eurypyga helias
GGAGGGAGGGGGAAATAGGGGAGTTAGGGTGGGCAGGGTGATACTAGAGAAGAAAACAGTAATTTATATGACCTGCACACAGTACTAGGAAACCATGCCTTTTTTGCCTATGGACAAATCTTACAGTAAGGCAAATAGCTAGGTGACTGTTCTTTTCTTCTAGCAAAATTCATGATGGCTCTGAACATCTAGGCAATTTCCAATATCAATTTTCTTAAGATATTTAGTTTTCTCTTTAACACATAAGGAGCTCTAGGAAAAAAAAAAAAGAGTTAAAAGAAAAATTACATTTTGCCTAATGTGATAACTTATTTTAACTGATACATACACAATTTATAGCAACTTCTGCTGAAGCTCTTACAGTTTAGTATACTGCAAAGGCATCTAAGCAAAATGAAACATTAGCAACTGGTCTGGTGCCTGTCATCCCCTTCATCCTCTCAGTAGAGAGTTTGAATTTTCAGATCCCAATGCAGTTATCTGCTTTCATTTAAAGGATTTCAAGTAAGGGCCAGATGGGAGCTATCTGTGAATACACAGGCTGTGAACTCATGGCCAAAAATGGGGCATGAATATGTGAAGATACTCAGCATTGTTCCCATAGGCATGTGTCCCATAGACACATTTTGGAAAACAAAGAAGAGTACAATAGTAGTACAGTTTCCATGTGAATACTTAACATTTAAATAATCCCAAAACCATGAATCTGCAAATAAGCCAAAATCCAACTGAACTATAACCAACTCTAAATATCACTAGCACCCTAACCTAAATCTACATGAATGTTCAGAAAGGAGGCTAAAAAACCCTCCTTGGCTTCCCTTTTACTCCCCTGGTCTCAGTAACTGCACAAACTGAATTCCTGAGCAAATCTAACAGAAGAATTACTTCACTCCTAAGTACTGTTGTGGGTTAAAAAAGGAAAATGCAACTGAATGTGATACAGTAATTTCCTTACATATCTGAAGCAGTCTTCCATTTCAGCAGTATGGAAATCAGGGTCCAAAGGTTTTTGGTAAACATTAAAATTGCAGTCACATTACGTAAGGTCAACATCAGAAGGCTACAACCGGTTGGAGCGAGTCCAGAGGAGGCCACGAAGATGCTCAGAGGGCTGGAGCACCGCTGCTATGGGGACAGGCTGAGAGAGTTGGGCTTGTTCAGCCTGGGGAAGAGAAGGCTCCGGGGAGACCTTATAGCACCTTCCAGTACCTGGAGGGGCTACAAGGAAGCTGGGGGGGACTTTTTACAAGGGCCTGTAGTGACAGGACAAGGGGTAATGGCTTTAAATTGAAAGCGGGGAGGGTTAGATTAGATATCAGGAAGAAGTTCTTCCTGGAGAGGGTGGTGAGACACTGGAACAGGTTGCCCAGAGAAGCTGTGGATGCCCCATCCCTGGAAGTGTTCAAGGCCAGGCTGGATGAGGCTTTGAGCAACCTGGTCTAGTGGAAGGTGTCCCTGCCCATGGCAGGGGGGCTGGAACTAGATGGGCTTTAAGGTTCCTTCCAACCCAAACCATTCTGTGATTCCATGAAGGTCCAACATCAGTTTGCATAGAGTCCCACCAGCTTTGACTCCCTCCCCAGTTCTTTCACCCTTAGATTTGCAGCCTTCATATTATCTTTTGTGAACACTTGCTTCTCATTCTTTCTCAGCTACAACCCTGATTTCCTATGCAGGTCTTAAAAAAGTCCATAAGACTGCTAGAATAAAAGCCACATTTTAGAGTCTTATCAGACTGTAATACTTATTTCAAGTCACAGAGCCAACACACACAGCCACTAAATGGCAACAGCACAGCCCTGCTTTTGCTAAGGGTCAGATGTCACCTTTGGGGAACTATCATGGGCTCCTCTCCAGACTTGGCATTTCCCAGGGCCAGAAACCCACAGATACGGTCGGTACTTCACAGACCTTAGTGTCAAGGCCTACACAGTCACACTAGGAGGGTTTGACAGCTCTGAGCTTTGTGCAATGCCAGGAATAATTTTTCCTTTATCTCCATCCTCTGAGCAAGGCCACATCTCAAAAAGCATTTTATACCCAGTCATATCTGCCACATGGGCTGCCAATCATGCTCTTCTGAATTGAAAAAAAAAAAAAGGTCATACAACATGACTTTGGTTTCAGTTGCAGTTATTTGTTCATTTAGACCAAATGAGAGAAATGACAGCTCTGATTTGAAATGAAGATTCCAATCCATATATACAGTGTCTTTAAAAGACACCCGTGGGTACCTTTATATTCTCCCAGCAGAGGTGCAGCTCTGTACAAATGAAATTTTGGCTTGCTGAGACTCTCAGGAGTTTAGTCTGCAAAAACCAGCAAATACACCTTGAGACTTGTAAAACATCCTGGATGAAAAGCATTCATATTTTCAGCAGTCTTTTTTTTTTTTTTTTTTAAATCAGCAGACAGTACTGCAACAGAAAATTAGCTTGATAAAATGGGTGATTCAAACATACAAAATGGGTTGTCAGCAAATAAATTGATGCCAATATAAGCAATCATCAGGTCACATCAGGCAAGCTGTGCAAGCAGAAAATGAAGGGACTGCAAGTCAGTCCCTACACAATAAAACAATAGGTGATATCTTTATTAGTATTTAGAGATCTTTATTAGAGATGCTATTTTAGGCTTGACATGTATTGCTATGACATGTTATTATTTCTGATTGATTGCACCCTTCTCTCTTTACCAATATGAACCAACACAGATATACAACAGACTGTCGTTAATGGCAACAACGTATTTATGATGTCATCGAAGGTTAACATCACTGCATAATGTGGTCCTACAACTTTTTTTTTTCCCCTCAATACAGTCTGCTGAGCAAACTTAAATCAGAGGAAAGAAAGCTTTCACTACAGAATATGCATTCTGATTTCTGTTGCATCACAAAGACCAGGTAAAGCCTTACACAGACTTTGAATGTGAAATTTTTTAAAAGCTCAAATTGGCAAAATGCTAACAAGCCTTTCAAGGGTTCAGCACCTTTAGCTTCTTCAGCTTAGGAAGTTCCTATGCCCACCACATTTCTGATTTTACTGACTACATTGTACACATGTTCTAATTGAATTTAGCCAGTTATATAATAATAATATAACAGCTTGTGTCGGACATGGACAAAACAGTTATGTATCTGTATAACTCTATTCGTATGAGCAGGTTAACAATTGGAATTCGAATGCACAGTGCTTACTTTCATATTTCAAATTACAATTGTTAATTTTAGAAATTACAGTGTAAAGTCATGCTCATCCTTCCTTACCAGATCAGGTCCTCCAAAAATTTGCTTTCATGTATTTATTCCCCTACCTCTGAATGCTGACAGTACAACAGGGCTATTAATAAAAAACCTGAAGAAAAGGCAGTTCTGTTTCACATTTATGTTTGGCAATTCACAGCGTTGGATAAGCCTTTAAAATGAGAAAGCACTTTTCTCTAAAAAAAATTAATAACGTAAAATTTGTTTATATGCCAAATAAATGTAAAATGAGTCTCAGAAAATACACCTCATATATTTGAACTTGACAGGAATCATTACATCAGTACATTTGACATCTAGTGCCAACTAAACACAGAAGAGTTATTTATCAGTTGCTGTTACAATTGTGAAGACATCAATGAAAAGCAAGAGCTGTCACAACTAAGCCTAATTTTCTTCAGGAATCTTAATACATGGCATTCAACAAGATAATGAAACAGATAATGTAACAGGATCTCTGGTTTGTATTGTTACAGGTTTTCACTACAGCTTTGTCCCTTGTCTTTCTGTCAACGGCTCTATTTAGTAGTGTTGTTTATCACATATATTTTCATGTGTGCTTGGATGTAGCAAAGTTGCTGCCTTGATTCCAATACATCGATATTAACCCATACAGCTTTGCTATGGTAAAGTTCATATGATTTGATTGACCATGCTGAAGCTGCAGGGTTTTAATTGCCCCTTGTAACATGTTGTGTATCCCCAGCATCTCTTTAACCCACCCAGTGCTTAATCAATATCTACAGATGAAATATGCTAAAAGTATTACCCAACTCAATTTGCAAAAGTCCCCACGTCTCACCTCTCCTCTGATTTCATGTAACAAATCCACTCTGAGCACTACTACAATATGGGCAAGAGCAGAATTCAACTCCAGTCCACATAAAAATTTAGCCCACAAAGAATATTCTATTAATACATACTCATTGTTTGGAAATAGCTACCCCAACACGGAAAATGGATATTCTCTGCAGCTGCTTTGGGGAGATGAGCAAATTGTTATTCGTATTTCATAATAGACCTATTTAGCCCTTGGAGGGGCAGAGAGCTGAAAGACAGGACGCCTAAAGCCAGGCAGAAAAACCAGGAGGTGAATAACGGGGGCATGGGCTGGGAAGCAGTTGTTAAATGCACAGCAGCAGCTGAGCAATGGGAGGGAGTGATAAGAGTCCTGAGGAATCAAATGATATCGGATTAATTCCTGACTCAAAAGTTACTATCCTCTCTGCCGAAGTGAAGCTACGGATCCGTTACTAAAAAAAGAGAGGCATTGAAAACATGAGCAGTTATACCAATTCTCAGCTTTGCTAGCTGTTTGAGCAAGATGTCAATAAATAAAAGATCATTATAATTGGCTTCTATTATTGTACAGTAGGAATTCTTTTCTAACATAGAAAAACCGAACAAAAGCAATAGGACACTTTTGCATATGCACCATTTTCATTACAGTTTGGTTCTGACAGTGGGGTTTTCTGACACTAGGGTCCAGCAGTAACTTTGTGACTGCATTGCAGGAGCACTGTTTCACTTAAATTCTGTGTGGTTCTTTATTTAACACTAGAATCAGGAAGGTTTACCAAGCCTGATTCCTTGCACTCACACAGCTTTTAGCATCTCACAGATACCAGCCTTCCTTAACCAATCCCTCTAAATAACTAACATTGATTAAGTAGATTGATTCAGGTCCTTCCTGAAGAGCAGCAAAACAATCAGACCACGTTTACTGAAATGTCAGGGGCTGCATAGAAACCTTCAACAGTACATCACATTCACAACACGGTGAATTGGTTGTGACTGGTGCAGTCACTGAGATGCGGTTGTCAACTGGTGTATCTTATTTCCATGGCATTAAGTAAGGAAGACATTTTCCCCTGTTGTCTTCTCTCTATTTTCCATTGAAGTGGAGAGTTTTAATTTTTCCTTGGTTTCCTTATCTTCTAACACTGAGAAGGGAATGCCAGGAAAAGAAACAAAACTGCACAGCTGTAATTTTAAGCAAAACTCTGATTTAAAGAACAATCTTGGATTTAAAGTCATTCATTCTTGTGTATAGTTTCACGTACTCAGAAACCCCAGTCTGCTGTTAGCTCCAGCCAAGTCTTTATATTCCAACCTTATGACAGGAACAAATCTTTTCAAACAGTTTTTAAAGCTATACTCCATAACCTGACACAAAAGCAGATTTTCAATACATAACTGTCCACAGGAAAGGGAGAGGAGAAATACCTGTTTTGAAGTCAGCCTCCTAATTTTTTTTACTTGCTAGGCTTCTCTAGAAGACAGAGAAAACCCCACGAAAGACTTGTGTTTCTATCTGTCTTCTGAATAACTCATCACCAACGGAAAGAAAAGCTAATGGGGAACCACGAACACAAGCTCTCCCAGGGGAAATGCCTCTGAAATGCTGCTAAACCAGAGCACACAGTTGGTCATCACATACTAAGTGATGCAATGCTCTGCAAACAAAACAAAACAAAATTTTTTTTTTCCCATTGGTAAACCACCAATTCTTGTGTTTTAAACACACAGGGGTTCTCATAAAAGAAAGGAAATACAGTAGAGCTAGTGATACTTTCTTCGGCACCCTATCTAGAGAAAAGAAATGCTGGATCTTGATTCTTGATCTAGCCTTTATATGGTAACCAAAAGACATCACATTTTTGTTGTATTTTTTGTTCTAAATAGAGACAGATTTTGGTTTTTTCTGAAAGAAAAAAACCAGTTCATTTCACATGAGCTGGATCTAGCATCACCACAGTTTTTATTGTCCACTTTAGGAAAAAAAACCCAAACTCTCCTGGAATTTGATGAGACAAAGTTCTCTGCAAGTTCTGTCTCTTCGACAAACATGGATGTTTCTCTGCTTAGTGACTATTTTTCCATATTTTCTTTCTCCCAAGTCTTAAAGCTATGTATAAGACTTTTAAGGCAATAGGTTTCCAAGGCAACTCATGCATTATCTAGATCTCATTATTAAGAATTTGGTTTTGGAGGAATAAACTACCCTGTTCTTTCAAGGAATCTTTTCACAGAGTGTGCTGATGAGTCACCTCCTTTTAAGTTTTTAAAGACCAGAGTAGCCCAAGCATATGATTCTGGTGTGGGTGGAATGAATTGAAGAAACAGTTCCATAAATGTCTTCCGGGTTTCCCTTGTCCCCATTCTACCCATATATGGGTTTCTGTTACCATGGTCCTACCTCCCTTAAGACAGTAACTTTATTGATTCAATAGAGAAAGGCAAAAATCAAGAGCTTACAGACAGTGTCAACAGACCCCCTGGGATACAGCCAAAGTTGAACTCGGATCTCAGAAGACTACAGCAAAGCAGCTCCTGTTTTTACGGTCCAAACACTGGATCAACAGCATAATGCCTGTGTAGCACAAATCACAAGTCTGCCATAACCTTATCCTGACAGATCAAATTTGGTTTAGTTATGCAGCATCTAAGTTCATGCTAACTCAAGAGAGACCTATCCACAACTAGGCTCTTATTCAACCTTCTGCTGCTGGTTCCCAAGCTTTTATGCCAGTTCCTTCATACACTGTTAGCATTCCTTAGCTCCTCTGGTCACAGTGCCTGGTTTTCATTAACCTACCTGAAGAAGAAGCTTTGATCCCAGTGTTTGCACCTTTTCTTCAAGCACTACACAGGTGAACTTTTCTCTTGCCAAAGCATCCAGTACCTGGAAAGACAGCCTGGCCAGGCAAGAGCCTGGAAGCCGTCAGGCCATCCAAAACCACAGAAGTTGGCTCAGTCTGGCCCTACATAAAGGGCAAGACTTGGGCAGAAGACCCTACAGACAGGCACCTCACAGCAGACTCCTGTTACCAATGTGTACAGTGCTGTAGCGTACTACAGCCACACGTCAATACTCCCTGCGAAAGGACCTGCGGCAGCAGTTCAAGATTACTAAAAAGGCTGAAAAGAGAAAGAAGAATATGAGGGACCCATCTACTGGAGGCAGGATAAGCGAAGTCTTCTGCTAGGTGTGAAGATCTGTGCACACACACGTCTACATCAAGGACTGTTTGCTTCCTTTGAAGAAGAAAGAAAACGTGCAGAAGAAATCCAGACCACCAAAGGGAACTGAGCCCTCAACAGCGGAGTAACAGTGCTGCTTGTAGACCTTTCTATTTCTCTGAAAGGCTGCGAAGTTGAGAAACAAGTCACTACCAGCCCAGGTAAGCCTGCCTAATCTCCATTCACCTGTCCCTTCTGGATGCATGAACCAAGTTCAAGGCACTTGGATAACAAGGGTGCCTTGACCAAGGGATGTTAATATAGAGAAAAACTTTGATTATGTGTAAATACATTATTCTTGGTTATTAAAAAAAAACAGCAGCACAGACGAGTATACTGTTAATAGACATGACATGGAAAAGACACATGTATTTGTCTAACTCACACCAATACGACAACATTACTGTAAATGCTGCATAGTGGTGGGAGAAAAGGCCAATTCCAAGTAGGACAACACTGCTTTCAAGAAAAACACAGACAAAGATAAGGTTTCTAATAATCTTTTATCCCCTTGAGCATAAGTTAACTATAATATATGACCTTCTGGATAAGACATGTCTGCAAAACATGTTAGTATGTTATTAGGCTGATCAAACAGAAACACTGTGGATATGTTTGTGCATTTCCAGTCATTACTCTTCAGACATCGTTTTTTCCAGGTAGTGCTGAAATTAGTAGGAGGTTTAACATTGACTTTATAGGATTTCCTCAGGCTAAAAGCATATAAACTTAGAGCTGCCGTGAAGCTCTACACAGCTCTGAAAGCACAGTAACAACTTCAGTGAGAGATGTTTTTCAAGTCTATTAGATGAGAATGCAATGCTGCCCTGTTTCTAGCAACAAAAATACCATTACAATGCACCAAGAAAGGAATCTGGCCCACAGTATTGGATATTGAGATCTGAGGATTATGGAAGAAAGAGTTATTATTCTAAAATATTAGAATAAAATCACATCAAGATTTTGCAAGAGGTGAGTCAGACACTTAAAAACAGAGTTGAGGTGTAAATCTAGAGCAGTCATTAAGCAAAGAAGAATGGGTGATTTCATTATTTTGGAGGGCTGAGTGGAGGGATTCCCATATGGTAAATATGGAGTAGGTAGACTAGAGAAGCATTAGGGTCAGGAAATATGAGCTGTTGTACCTTTCTGTTTCCACACCACGTAAAAGGTGTTGTGAGGAACCATGCTGAAAGGTGCTGAATTATCATCATAATTTCCTATAACGTTTATCATAGAACCACAGAATGGTTTGGGTTGGAAGGGACCTTAAAGCCCACCTAGTCCCACCCCCCCTGCCATGGGCAGGGACACCTTCCACTAGACCAGGTTGCTCAAAGCCTCATCCAGCCTGGCCTTGAACACTTCCAGGGATGGGGCATCCACAGCTTCTCTGGGCAACCTGTTCCAGTGCCTCACCACCCTCTCTGGGAAGAACTTCTTCCTGATATCCAATCTAAATCTCCCCACTTTCAATTTAAACCCGTTACCTAGCACTACGGGCTGTTCATCACCCCATAAGGATTTAGAGCCCTACGAGACAAAGATGTATAACAAAAACTCTACAGCTCACTGAAACACGACTATGTATTGAAATTGTTGTGAGGGTTTGTCCTGCCTGCTCACGCTCACGCCTTTGTGCACCACTGAAGTGACTAAACAGTATGCAAACATTCTTTTTGCTTTTTGAAATTTTTTTAAGGAAGACCTACTTGAAACTCATTACCCCACTTTTCCTCCTCATCCAAAAACTTTAAGGTAAGAGCAGCACATTAAAAGTCCAGGAGGCAAATTTTTGGGTGTTAAAAACAAGCATCTTGGAATGGAAAACACGAAGACAAATGTGACCACAGTATTAGTGGCACCTGCTTTAGTAGTAAAATGTGCAAACTCAGTTACATGAACATAGTCTATAAACAATAAAATTATTATTCAAACAATAAGAAAATTCTTGATAATCCGAGAGAGCACAAATTTAAAAAATGCAAATGGCACAGGATTCCTTAGTTAAATACTGTCTACCATGACAGACTGGAAAACCAAAGAAAATTCTTCATATTCTAAGATACAGCATTCACAGACCTGGCAGGAAATGAATTTACTCAAAAAGCAGCATGCACCTGCAGTAAATCTTCACTCTCAATACATGCAGATGCTTACGCAAGTAGCAGAAAAGACCCTCCAGAACTGATGATGATGAGCTGATGTGCTGATTCTGCAGTGGAGTCCCAAAAAATTGTAGATTCAGATTCCACAAGTTTATCCCATACGCAGTACCTGGTGCATGAACCCAGCCAAGTCAGAACTCACACTCCCAGCATGGGGGCAAGGCAAGGCAAGACAAGGCAGCTGTATGGGCTCGCTTCCCTGTGTGAGGGAGGCTAAGAGTAAGAGGCAAGAGAGGGTTGGGACCACTTATCCTGTGGGAGAGTTTTACCTGGGAATGGAGACAGTCACAGATGGATGCACAGTCTGACACCCAGCTGATGGTAACTGCTGTTGATGTCAACTCTAAGCCCATTGCTGGTGACACCTGAACAACTTGACACAGGAACCTCCTACACAACAAATGCTACCACTGAGTCAGAGCATCAGTTTGAAAAATAACCCACAGCATTATTTATCACATTTCTGCACTAGCCCTGCTGCTAACCTTACATTCTTCTTGCTGCTGTTAACAAGTATTAACAAGAAGTTAACAGCTTCAGATCTACATCCTTCATAGCCTTTTCACACCAGCTTGCTGGCACATGAACTATTATCCAACAAGACAACTAAGTCTACCATTTGTTTTTTTCCTTAAACTCCAAGCAAAAAGGTTCAGGTCAGCTGTCAGAAGATCGCTAGCATAAGTAGGTAAAGCTTTCATAATAGAAAGATTTTAACAACACATTAATGTCTGGTTAAAGCTTTATCCAGCACAAATCCTTTCAGCGGGACCTACGTCTCAGGGAGCCTCTAACCATGCTGACAGGAAACAAGGCAAGGACCAAAGCTCAGTCCCTGAGCTTGCCTCAGGGGTCTCTCTGTGGCCCCATTGGTTTCCCATGGATCATTTTTCCAAAGCACCACATGGCATCACATCCATCCACAACTGAAGTTCTGTTCAGTGAGGTTCTGCTCCTAGAAGTCCTCCTTTTAAGAATAACAGCCTCTGCACAGATACTGGCTGAGAAAAAATAGGAAGATAGGAATTTTTTCCTTGGAGCAGGGAGATAAACTAAGGAAGTTCTCTAGGTTCTCCACCCCTGTTTCTCTATTCTTCTGTATTTCAGAGACTGGGAAAAAAAAGATAGGACTCAGCTCCCATCCACTTCTCCCTGGTCACTGGTGGTAATCAGTCCCAGAAGGAAGCAGCCGGTCAGCCAGCACAACATCACCTTTCACTGCACACATCCTTGCCATCACCAGCAGATATGTCAAAGTAAAGGAGAGAGAGAGAGAGATATTCACTGGGGTCAGTGATGGCCAGTTGGTGCACATTTAACTTGTGCAAGAAGACTTTTAAAACTATTAATCAAGTAATTGCCCAGCATGAAGGGCTGCTCTGCTTTGACTGAAGCCTAATACGCATACATTGCACTATATATGTGGCACCTTGCTCTGGAACAGCTTTATTTTGGGTTGAATCTGCATCCGAGCAATTCATGTGCGTGGGAACACACCTTGCTGCAGCTACACGTGGTTCTGTTTGTCCGACAGTTGGGCAGGAGGCACAGACCAGGCAGCACGTTGTGCTTTAAAGATTTCTTATCCCTTACCAGCCTAGGCACCATAAAATATTTGTAGACTATTTTTGGTGGCATTTCATTGCAAATTCCATATGCTTAGCTGAACTGTTCAATACTCAGAATGACAATAAAGAGAAAATTACATCTGAATGCACCAAGTAGCAAGTATTTTCCCCCTTTAGCGGATATAGCCCATTATCTCCTCAAACAAACAACTCACAGCCTGCTTGCTCCATCAGCCGAGTTCTGCATTATTAGACACCTCTGCGCAGCATAAGGATGCACATGGCTCAAACACCTACTCCAGGGTATAGTCTCATCTCCATTCATGGATATTTGCACACGCTTCCTTGCACACCAAGAGGAGAACAAAACCCGAACGGTGTGAGTTCTTTAATATGGTGCATTATGGAAAAAGGAGAGAAGCAAGGCAGCTACAGATCCTTTCCCCAAGCAAAAACTGTATAGCTTTGCTCTTAGTTATAGACATAACCATATGACGATGCGGCACTCAAAAAAAGAGAATTCCTACTAATTTCCGAGGTAACCAAGTAAGAACTCTCTGATCTCCAAAATCAAGGAAACAGCCACGATTATGGAAAATCCCTTTAAATAATTAGTACTCATATGCCATCACAAATTAACAAGGAGACTAAAGTAAAATGTGTAACTTCAGGAGATGCAGTAACTCATCTCTGCTGCACTATCATACATCTGTTCTTACACATGTGGCCCAGCAAGGTGGGATAGCCATGTCGTATATAAGGTGAGCTTTGCAGGGAAAGGCAGACCGCGCAGACTGAGATGCAAGAGAACAGAAGAAAGTGCCGGCTAACTGAAAGGGTTTAAGGTCTCTATTACCTTCCTTGTAGAAACTGTGTCTACCATATTAAGCTCCTACTATGGATAACCAATCTAGTGGAAAGGATGATCTTTTAGAGGCTACTACGATATTTAGGATCCTAAAGCGGCTCACTGGATCAGCTACCTAGTGATAAAGTAGTTCGGATAATCTCAGCTATATCCAACGAGGAACTCTGGCCAAATGTCAGAGCCTTTAGTCTGCTTTGACTACAGCTGGCCAGGCACGAGCCTTGTACAACAGCTCCAGCGCAAACAGGGCTTCACGCACTCCTCCAAACATATCTCCTGACTTTTTGTGTCACTTGCCTGGAAATTTTGCAATCTATGCAAGCTGAAAGGTTTTGGGGGTTTTGGGAGTTTTTTGGGTTTTTTTCGTTTGGTTGGTTTTGGTGGGTTTGTGGGTGTGCTGGATTCAGCCAGG
>NW_010270925.1:0-11694 GCF_000690775.1 Eurypyga helias
CGAGCCCCCACGGGGCTCACGCTGTCCCGGGCGTCTCTCTTGTGTCACAGCGCCCTCGACCTCGTCCCTTTTGGGGTCAAACCCCTCCTAAGGCGGGCTGCAGCCTACGAGGCCCTGGAGAGGTACCAGCTGGCCTATGTGGACTACAAGACGGTGCTGCAGGTGGACTGCTCCATCCAGGCTGCGCACGATGGGGTCAACAGGTAACGCCGCGCAGAGCTTGGGAAGGGCTTGGGAATACCCGGCGCGGGTAGCCGCTTCGGTCAGCCTTGCCTTGTTCCCACAGCCCTGTCAGCAGCGAGCTGGGGCCCGAGCACGCGGGAGCAGCCAAGGGCTCTGATGCTTCGTGCAAGGCAAGGGCCTAACCGTGCTCCTCGTGGCTGCCAGCACCCTCAGCGCCTTTCCAGATGCGGGTTGAGGGCTGGGAATCAATTCCCTGGGACCATTTCTGCTTTGCTCCGTGCCTGTTTTAAAACAAATAATAAGCTACAGGCTGCCAGTGCCCTATCCGTTAAGCCTCCCTGTGCTGGCTGGGTTTCCAGGCTGCTGTAGTCCTTCCTGGAGCAGTCTGCTTCACTTCATCACTTGCCAGGCTGAGGAGCGACACACACATTTCTCGCTTGTCTGAGCACTGACAGCTCCAGCCCTCATCCTCTGGTGTTTTCAGCCTTGCTGACATGAAGAAGCTCCTTCTGTTAATGTCCTGTCTGTAGAAGGAACTTAGTTTAGGTGCATGTCAGGGGGTTCGTGGAGGGATGCCATCCTCGGTACACGATCCGGGTTACAGTGTGACCCTGCTGGGTACTGCATGGCCCATCCAGCCAACAGACGGGGTGACTGCCCAAGTCTTTTCCAGGATGACTAAAGCCTTGCAGGAGAAGGATGGCGTGAACTGGCGCCAGAAGCTCCCACCAATCCCCACGGTTCCTGTTTCTGCCCAGACCCAGACAGGGTGGAGCATTCCTTCTGCCAGAGCCCCTGGGGCAAACACTCCTCCTGCGACTGCACCGAGGGAAGGACCAGGTGAGAGCGTGCCCGTGGGCTGGGCACAGAGCCCTGTAGCTCAGGAGGATGAGGAAGACACTGCTTGGCGTGTCTGCTGCTGGAGCTGAGGCCTAGAGAAACTTGGGCCTGGTTCTGCCACAGCCTCGTTTGTTGATTCTGGATCACTTGATGTCTGTCTCTCACCTCTGGTATGGGGATATTTGCTTTCTGAGAGGCTGCACTGATCTTGTCAGTTTTATAGCACTCCGTATTCTTTCACGCTGTTTCCAGACCAGACGGCTGCTGGCACGGAGAGAGCTCGAACTCTGAAGGAAGAAGGAAATGAACTTGTAAAGAAAGGAAACCATAAAAAAGCAGTTGAGAAGTACAGTGAGAGTTTAAAGCTGAACCAGGAGTGTGCAACTTACACCAACAGGTACTACCCGGCTCTTTCCCCAAGTACTTCTTGGCCCTTTATAAAACCCACCACGGCGCTTCTGCCGGAGCGGTCTGATGTTTGCGCCCAAACAGGTGAACGGAACAAAACCACCCACACGTTTGGCCCAAGTGCAGTCTCCCCTGTAGTTTGTATAACATTTCTTTGATCAGGTACTGCAAAAAAACCCTTGGAGACACTCCGCTTAGGGCTGCTAAGGGATTTCTCCCTTTAATGCTTGTCTGCTGGAACTCTGTTATTTTGAGGAGCATCTGCTGCCCCATGAACCACAAATTGCAGACTGCTGTAGATCCTAAGGCAGCTGCAGCAGGCAGAGCATATTCTGGACTGTCAGAAGCAGGAGCCCGCATCCTTGCAGTGCAGGTTCCTCGCTTTAGAGCAGCTTGCTCTGAAACCCCTCTCTTTTTTTCAGACTGTAAAACTTTTTTCCCCTTTTTAACTGAAACAAACTCAAGAGACAAGATTACATAACACGAGGCTAAAGACTCTTTTGGAGTCCAGCCCTGTGCCGCGCAGGGCTTGGCTGAGATGCGTGCTGCAGCGGTAGGTGCTGCTTTTACCCACAGGTCTTCAACCAGGTAATTGTATTGCAGAGCGCTCTGTTTCCTGACTCTGAAGCAATACAAGGAAGCAGTACAGGACTGCACAGAAGCTCTGAGGTTAGATCCTAAAAACGTTAAGGCACTCTACAGACGTGCTCAAGCACTTAAAGAACTGAAGGTAAGTCAGGAGTCTTTGAATGTTTTTAAATTGGGACTAGAAGCCTCTTTGTGCATGATCAGGGCAAGAGATGCTGTTTAGAACTCATTTTTGTTCTAGTCCACATCTGCCATCAGATAGGTGAGACCTGTATGGACTGAGAGGGGATTTTCTTTTACATCTATTTACTGGTTGGATCTCATGAGTTTCTCAGCACCAGGTCCTCTTTCTGGGAATGCTGGAAGCACCTACATGTGTTTGAGCTTTATCTTTGTGTCTGGTGGGAGATTACCTAGGCAGTACTGGAAAACTTGATGCACTGGTGTTGAACTCAGAACCCACCTGAGTGTTGACACTGTCTTCTTGGCCCTAGTTCAGGTGTGTTTTGGAACAGCTACACTGATGCCAGTGCTTAAGCAGTTACACAGAGCGAGTCACAGGCTTAGTTGTGTTGTGGGGTCATACTTCTGCAGCAAGAGCCTTACACTGCATTTCCAATGCACTGACACTTAAAACACATTCTCCTTCTAGGATTACAAATCAAGTATTGCTGATATCAAGAGCTTGTTGAAAACGGAACCAAAGAACACAGCTGCACTGAGGTTGCTGCAAGAACTAAACAGAGCCTAGAGTAACCAAGCAACAAGGAAAGCTTTGTTTTCCACTGCAGAAGAAAGCTTTTTCCCTTCTGATGTTGTTACAGGGACCAATCTTAATGCAGGATCGGTGTTGAAATCTACCTTCCACTGCTGCTGAGATGTAACAGGTTCTGTGCCAGCACAATGAATGTTAAGACACACAGTCTGTATGAAACTCTTATTATCTGGCTCTAAGATCATTCAGAGTTTTAATGCCCCTCCTTGAGAGGCATAGAGGTTCACTTCCCTGGTTGAAGTCAACTTGCCTGTAACTATTGGCCTCAGGGACTCTTTCCATGTTGGCTAAGATGCATGTGAAGTGGCTCTTCTCTTTCTGAAGAGCCCCTACAGAGGCTTTTGGGGTTATTGGTCTTTATTCAGGTGACAGTTTTGCTCTCTGTGTGCTGCTATTACTTAAATAAGGCTGCTGCAGGAACTGCTGCAATTGCCCTAGCACCGTGTCCCACTCTTGTAAATGGGGCACAGTTACTTGCACAGGGCAGAGCTTGTTCCCTCTCCCACTTGATGCCTGTTGGTTCTCAGCTGAGTTTCTGCTGCTTTGTGTGGCTAGGCAGATGTTTACAGTAGCAGCTTTATTTTTAATTATTCTGCACATGGAAGAAAACAGCAAGTTACACCTGTCTGGTTACTCTTTCAGAGCCTGCGTGCTTGGGAATTCTACTACTGGGTTTTGTGCCTTTTTTTTTTAAGCCTTTTTTTTTTTAAAGCCACTTGAGCTCCTCTGTGCCTTTTGGATGTTACAGGGAGGAGGATACTCAGCAACATCCCAAGTGAGGTCTGACTTACTACTTCAATGCATGTTTATACTTTCTGGTATTGATGGCACTGACTTAAAATAGTAGGTAAAGAGACAGTTGGAGTTACTCTGTGAACAGTTAAAACCAGTTCTCATTAAAGCCATGTTTATTTTCACTTTAGAGCTGTGGTTTTTCTATGTGATGGATGGTCTAGGGGAACTGTAACACCCTTTTAACCACTTTACTTCATACTGTCCCCACTCTTTGTCCAAGCACTGCTGCATAATGCCTGACTGTGGAAGGCAGCTGTCAGTCAGTGGCAATACAGCTTTGCACACTGTGCACGGGTGGAGTGCTTTAACCACTAAAATGTTAAAACTAAAAATGATGATTCAACAGCTCAGACCCAGAACTATGGGCCCTGTCTCCATTTCCCACCTTACCCGCCTCTCCCAGCAGTCAGGGGTTCCAGCAGGTCCCCCCCTGAACTGAATTTAGAAAGCAGGCATCACTTCAGTGCCAGTGAAGACAAAGATTTCTTATCTTAGCCTGATCCTAAGAAGACTTGTAGGTCCCAGGGCTGTACTCAGTCAGCTGGAATGGACCAGGGCTGGAAGCTGCTCCTTCCTGAGCAGCACAGATTGCTCCATTGATCCTGCAACCAGCACTCGCCTGAGCTTTTAGGAAGAGGGATGGATTTTCAGGGTAGGGAAGCACAGGCCAGCAGTACACACAACCAGAGGAAAGGCAGAGAACCCAGGGGGATGCCTGGCTTCACTTAATTAAGAGCAGTCCTGTTAAGAGCCCTGCTGTTTCCTGGAGTGGCAGACACCTGCCCTGTTAGCTGCAGGTCGTGGCAGCAGCACTCACCCTCTCTTTCCCCTCTGAGCAACAGCAGCACTCTTTTGTACCTTATCTCTAAGGTTCTCCCCAGCAATACCACCAGGTAGAAGGATCAAGCACAGCAACAAGACACACTACTCCAAGCTCAGGGTCACTTCTGACCCATCTCCCCTTCTATCCCAGTACGGTGCTGCCCTCCGTGCAGGATGCTTCCCAGGCCTGCAGAGGTAGTGCCAGGCACACATACAGCTGGAGAGTGCTTGCCAGAGGCACTCCATCCACCTCTTTCAAAATCCACATCAACCATTCCAAACTAGAGACTCCAGATTCACATTTGCATTACTGCTCCTGCCTCAATTCCCTAAAGCCCCAGACTTTCCCAAGTAGTTCAACCAGGGAGCCACTCTGAAAACTTTCCAATATCCGTCAGTATACCTGGGGATCCAAGCTCCAACTCCACCTTTTCTGATAAACATTTGAAAGACCCCAACCCTCATCATGTCCTTTTTCAGGCTGTTCCCGCATCCCTGCGTTCCTTGGCCCTGCTGCATTCCCTCCGGCTTTACAGCTGTCTTGCCAAGTCCCCTGCCACCATGGGCAGTATCTGAACTGGGCCCTTACAGCTGGAAAAGGGGTGCAGGCAAGCTGGCTGACAGCAGAATGAAGCGTACCTGCACAGTGCCCTTCAGGCATGCACTACACGCATGCAAATACACGTTTTCCCTCTAGCAACAGAGCATAAAAGCTTCCAGCCAGTTACACTTTGGGAGAAATAATGTACAGGACCTTCATTTAAGTTGTGAAGTGGATTGAAGTCCTTTATAAACATCTTACTGAGAAGGAGATACTTAAGCAGAGCACAGTTCAGGCATCTGCTATGAGGAAAATAAATATTTAAGGTGGTCAGAGGGAGAATTGGGGAAGAAAAAGGAACGGTGAAAAGCCCGAGGGGCAGAGTCCCAGCGGAGCAGAGCAGACACCACGCAGGAGCCAGCGTGTAAGTGATGTTATTAGAAAGCTGGCAGGGAAACAAGCAGTAGGAGGGATGACTCAGCAGCAAGCTGAAGCCTCAGTGTGATCCAGCACAGAGAAGGTTGAGGCAGCACCAGCAGCACCCAAGTCGGACAGCAAGAGGTGGGTGGTGCTGGTGGGCTCCTGGCTGCTCAAGGAAGCGGTCACCTAAGGTCAATCCAGCGCCAGGCTCAAGTACCAAGGAGCCTCCAGGGACCAAAATTCCTTTCCTAAATAGGAAGAGCAGAGCATTAAGGGCAGGATGACGACAGCGACATGCTCTGGGATAGGCCCGGAGAGCAGAACCCAGTAGTAACGGGTCCCAGCTACTCCCATGAGCAGGGAGCATCCGAGGGGATGCACTGCAGTTAGGAGTGTTCAGGCCCATCAGTGACTCCTTGAAAGCACGGGTCAGGAACACACACTGGAGAAGCAGCTTTTGATTTACAGCTGCTCCACAATACCTCAAAAGCTGGCTCTTGTGCACCAGCCACACAGCGTGGTGACCAGCAGGAGACACACGTGGCCAGTACTCCGGCAAGCGTACGAGGTCCACTTCCAAAGGAGAACCACAGGAAGATGATGCCTTTTAGAAGTTAAAGGCAGATAGCCAGAAAGGGTAGAATTCAGCTGGATGGTATGAAATTGGCTTAAAGCCATCCTCCTAGAGAGTCAGGATCAGGAGAGCCTGGTTGTGGGCAATTGGTTCATTCACTCCTACGCATCCTTTCCTGCCAGCTCTCAGGAAAGCACTTGCCGTCTTCCTGCAAAGGGAGCTAACCCATGCTTTGTAGGTGGAAGCATCAGTTCTTTATTAGTGTCAGCTACAGGAACAAATAAAACTACAGAACCCAATAAATCCACTAAAAATGATGATTCAACAGCACTTGTCACTTCCTGGGCAAGTGAACCAGGCTGGGTTCCACATGACGCTTCACGAGATGCTTACGGTAGCGAGAAGAGAATTAACGGGGGATTTACAGGTGCAGGAGGAAGCAATTCTACCAGATTTATGATACACAAAACCAATAGGACGGGGCATCGAAGGCACGCCAGGGTCACTGTACAGGCACGATCCCAAAAGCGCGGTGGGGTCGCTGCTGCTATTCTTCAGAGACAGAGTTCTCAGGGCTCGCTCTCAGTCCTGAAGTCTACAGAAAAAGAAACCACCACAAAGAACCCACATATGCCATTTCCAACAGCTAAAGGAACAATTTCATCCGGACAAGAGTTCACCTGAGCTTGGATTAACAGAGTTTCCTCATGATCACAAGTCAAGAAAATATTATCTTCAAAGGGGTACGTGAGAATCTGAGTTGCCTGTTACTGGGTCTGTCTCACCCTCAGGGCCAGCTCTCCCAGTCAAGCCCACCCTGGACTGACAACATTCTAAACACACTGGGAAATCCCAGGAAAAGATTGTGCTGGTCCCCACTAGACCTACAGAAAAGCAAGCTCCTTCTCTTCCTTCTTGGTAGCATAGTCACTGCCCTCGTGAACATAGAAAAACCACACAGAACCACGTCTCTGCAGTACAATTAAGTCTGGAAAATGGAGGGTAGGATTTAAGAAGTAGGTAGGATTTAAGAAGAATTTTTTACAGTCAAAGACACGTTGCTCATCAAACCATACTTGGTCTGGACCAGAAACCCAGTTCTCCATTTCAGAGTCTGGAACCAGAGGCCCTGAGCACACCACGCACACGCCGACACTTCCAGCGTGTCCCTGCATCTACCCGGAGTCACTGCAGGAACGCCGCGGCACTGCTCTTGTGCGACGTCTCGGTAGCCTGGTGCGCTTGGAGAACAGCAACCGCTTCCTCGATCTTACAACAGAGAGCACAAAGGGGAGAAGGGGATGAGTAGCTCCAACACAGGAGCACGCTGCACAAGGAGTGCAGTACTCCAGCTCCCGTCCTCCACAAGGACCCACTTCCAAGAAGTATGGGACTTCAATAATAATGATTATAAAATCCCAGCTTGCTGCTTCCACAGGAGACTGACCAGCTCACAGATCCCTCCTGTCTCTTTCCTAGGAAAATGCTAGGGCATCTCTCCTTTTCTACAGGGGTCAGAACTGCCCGGAGAGAAATCAAACTTCTCCATCGGCAGAGCTAGCTGATACCACCCAGACAGCCCATGCTCCTCCAAAAAAAGGGTCAGCGAAAGGGTAAAACCAAATCCTGCCTCCAAGGAACAACCAGGAGATGCAGTCAACTCCCTCCAACTGTTCTGATGGGAACCAGAGCTGCCTATTCACCACAATAAAGGAGGAAACCGAAGAAATGCTCCTGTTTACCTAGTTTCTATTCCCACAAAAGAGCGTTTCCCCCTCTCCTTCCAGGGAGCAACACCAACTCTGCTTTTCCCCCCTCTCACTTCCCAGCCACCCTCAGAACTTGGCCCTTTTGGGGAAGGCGGGCAGGCATCTGGCCCTGGGTGCGGTGCCATCAGTCTGGGGCCCTTTCTGCTCATTTTTCACTTAAAACACCCCCACAGCTACTTGCTGTTCCCTCTGCTGTCAACCTCTTTGACCCATCTTCTGGGCCAGGATCACCCTTCCTTGCAGCAGCAGGTAGTTTGCCCTTTGGGATGGGATTCGTTTGGGCACCAAGTGCCTCCTACCTTGGAGTGCAGGGAGTCGGGGGACTCCAGGAGTAGCAGCAGCTCGGAGTTGTCTATCTCCAGCAGCATCCCAGTGATCTTGCCAGCCAGCGAGGGATGCAGCGCATGGACCAGAGGGTAGAGGCGCTCACCTGCTCCACAGGCCAGGGAGGACATGACCATTGTGCAAGACCTCCCAGCGTTTTCACACCCAATGCAAACCCTCCTGCCCTCCTGGCTCCGTCCTTTCAACTGAGACGCGAGACCACGGTGGTGGGAGAACACACAAACCGCTGCTCACACGCAAACCTACTCCAGCACGTCACAGCGACAGCGTCTGCAGGCAAAACGCTCCCCATCCCACTGCAGCAGCCCCTCACAAGCGGGAGGATGAGCCCTGCCTACGGGGTATGCTGGCGAGGAAGGGAAGCCATACAAGGAAACGGGCACGGGGGAGGAAGACCACCTTTGCCTGGCCACGGGCAACACCGATTGCCCTCCTCCTGCCACCCCGTCCTCCAGCACACAGTATTTCACTGCCAGAGTCCCCACCACAGTTTTGCCAGGGTGCCTTGGTGCTGTGCATGCGCCTCCCTCTTCCCAAATCACCCCGTTCCCAGCCCTGTCTTGGGCAGAGCTGACCCTAACCCCTACAGCCACCAAACTGCTCATCAGCACCCGAGGGTGGGGATGCAGGGTGGGTCAGAGCTCAGGGGAGTTGCAATGCCCTGGTGCAGCCTGGCAGCACGGGCAGGACGGAGCTCTGCCTCTCCCACCGAGCTTCGCCAGGCACCGTCTCACTGCCAGGCACCTAGTACAGACTGGGAGTGGGTTTGGTGCTTCCACATTCTTCCAACTCTGCCCAGAGTTTGGTTGTTGAGGTTCTTTTCCCCCTCTTTTTTTAAAGCAGCATAGTACCAGAGCAATCCTACAACGGCTTACAGCTTCCCCTAGCAGCTCTTTTCCCTGGCGCATGCAGGTCCACATGCCCTCGCACCACGCACAGCCCCACAGCAGCATCTAGTCCAGCAAAGCAGCCGTGACACCCACCTATCATTTGCTTCTGCTCCTGAGGAGGGGCTGATGCAAGCACGGATGCAGTGAGTGGCTC
Organism: Eurypyga helias; assembly: GCF_000690775.1. Lineage (NCBI taxonomy): Eukaryota > Metazoa > Chordata > Aves > Eurypygiformes > Eurypygidae > Eurypyga > Eurypyga helias. The sequence goes on from NW_010270925.1 coordinate 9,105, forward strand.
CTGCCCCTGGACATGCACAGCAGGTTCTCCCACCTGGAGAACAAAAACCCAGAGAAGAGCAGCAATCAGGAATGCTGGAAGTGATGCACGAACTACCTGGCTTGCAGGAACAGTGCTGACCCCCAAACCCAGTAAGGCATTTCACCCTTCTGAGCTGCTGATGCAGCTGGCATTGCCTGCTTGTATCCGAACACCAGCTTCCAGGAAAGCTGAAGCCAGGCACCACGGGTGTGTGGCTACTGGATCCGTAGCTCCAGTTAGCCCAGCAGCCCCGGGGAAAGTTCCCCACAACACCAGAGCCAGGGGGCTGCCTGGGGTCAGCGGCCACTTGAACCCAGAGCAGGACCAGGAGGCAGGAGCTCGCTTACCTGCGGGGCCACCGCGGGCGGCACGTGCCCCATCGGCTGGATGTTCCTGACAGTCGAGGAGTACTTGTACTGCTGGGTGCCACGCGGCAGGGTGGGCGAGGAGAGCACCCGAGTGCTGACCGTCTGTGTCCCGATGTTGACTGCAAAGGGGAACAGAACATTTCTAAGGAGCAGCCCATTACACCCATGCTGCCCCTGGGGAGGCTGAAACCATGAGAGTGCTCAGCCAGACCACCAAAAAAATCCCCTTGCAGGCTCAAACCAGCACCTAGGATTACGGGCGGCTTCACCAGGACAGGCAGGGCACTGCCATCCTGCCCACCCAGCTGGGAGCGCCCAGTTTTGTGCAGAGGGCAGGGGAGCTGGCCAAGGCACCTACACCCCCTTGTCTCTCCTCCAGTAACACCCGTCTGCATCAGCAGCTGAGGACAGGCACAGCACCCACGATGGGCCGTGAGAGCAAGTGCCCCTGCCCCCAGCTCCTCTCCTGCAGGGAGGCAAGGGCAGAGGAACCAGATTCCAAGGGCAGAAGCAGAGGGGACAAACTTAAGGCAGACAGCCCTCCTGCTGCCCCTGCACGTTTCGGTGCCAAGACACTCAAGACCAAAGACCACCTTGGGCTGAATCGCACAAAGCCATGAGGGTGGTGGGTAGACTCTGCCTCCTGGGTTTTGGGGGATCTCAGACCTTCACCCACTCACCAGTGGGCAGCTTCCACCCTGAGCTTCTTCTGCCTCTCCTCAAAGCCCATCCAGGGAGAAGCCTACACTGCAAGCCCCGGTGAGCATCCTCCTCCCTCACATGGAAGGCAAAGGGGTGACAGGACAGACGGGGTTAAAGCACTCTCAGGGTGAGGACAGCAAGACAGCATCACCAACCCCGCAGGAGCACAGCCACCTCATGTTGGCAAGGCGGAGGGGACACCCTGGGGGACAGGGACAGCTGGGTACCAGGGGTGCCAGCAAGGTCTGGCTCTCAGGCCACAGCTCCAAGCAGCTTCAGCATGAGCGTATTCTCCTGGAGGCTTGGCCTTGGCAGGGTTCAGCTGGAGCTGGCAAGAGCCTCTGCTTCTGTCCCAGGGGTCCCTTCCCACCCCCACCTCAGTCTGAGCGCTGAGCCTGGGGTGTCACAGCTGCATCATCATCATTAACGAACGTATCGAGGAGCAACAGCCAACAAGACCAATCTGCTTATCAGAGACCTGTCCCGTTACCTGAAAGACCACAGCCTTCCCCAAAAGTTACACACTTCTTTACTACAGACACCGCTCCAGTCCCACCACATCCGAGGGCACCATCGGGACTCCTCCATGCGCAATTCCCACAAGCCATCCATCTTCGGAGGCAGCCCCAAGCCCTCGCCAAGGCGCAGCCGCCGTGGGGGGCCCCCCACTCACCCACTCTCTGGGCCTGGGAGGGCACGCGGGGCACTTGCGTGGAGGCCTGTCTCATGGTGCTGATGTTGGACAGCAGGCGCCGGGGCGGCACGGTGGCCCTCAGGATGGGGGTAGCTGCCGGATACGCTGCTGTAGAGATGGAGCAGGATTAATAAAGCTTCTTGGTAGCAATGGTACAGAAGCAGATGTGGAGGGGGGAGTGACCGTGGCTGGGGAAAGTTTGGGAACACCTCACCTCTAAGGTAAACCCCAACGTCTCATCTATCAGTGCCCGTCACCGTGACCCCTGCAGAAAACCCCCGCATGCTTCTGCGTACCGCAGCACCCCGTGGTTACACGCCTCGTGCTGCTTTTAGGAGACCCTCAGCTCCTAACCAAGCCCAGCTTGTGCCGAGAGCCCTGGGGAGAGGCAGGCTAACTCACGGGGAGGCCGGGAGGGCTGCCCACTCCAGCGAGTGGCAGGACGGACTGGGACAACTGGGCTGGGGCTGTAGAAGGTAGCTCTGGTTTGAGGCTAGGAAAGGAGAACATGTTATCCAAGGTGACTTAGGAGCTGAGCCGAGCCAGATCTAACCTGGAGCATCTCAGCAGCTGCTGCACGCAGATGAGCAAGCCAAAGCCACGCTCTGCAGCGTGCTGGAGTGCTTTGAAGATGGGCCTCCAGCCCTGCTGCCTGCGTGGCCTCCAGCAGCTTCCCTTATCTCCTCCCCACGAGTTTTCACACTGATGTAACCCTCCTCCCTCCCCTCATATCATCAGGGGACCAGTTCTCCATGCCCACACCAAACCCCTTCTTGGTTCCCTCCTCTGAGGAGTAGCCAGTGGC
>NW_010270926.1:0-1346 GCF_000690775.1 Eurypyga helias
AAAGAGCAAGTCAGACACACATCAGGTTTCCAGGTGTGACCCTGTCTCTGCTGACCGGGAGCCACAGCACCCAGGTGCCTTTCACTCCACGCCACCTGTGGGCACAGCCAGTCTGGGGGAACCAGCCCAAAGCAAGGAAACTCTCCACAGCATACAGCGGAACGGCTTCCCATTCCCCCTGTCCCATCGCTAACTCAGCCTTACAGGTGGTTAGTGCCACACAGGACACAAGGAGCGTGCCCTAGCCGCACCCCTACTCCTCCAGCGAGATTTAAATGTGGACCAGGCAGGAAGGTTGAGCTTTCTGCAGCAGAAAGGCACAGAGGGAAGATGAGGGGTGCAAAGCCCGTGTCACGACCGGGGCAGCAGCATCGCACGGCGAAGCTCCACGCAGCGCAAGGCTGTAGGAACAGCCAGAGCCTTAAGGAAACCCTGTGCAAAACAGAAAACTGGGAAACCCTCTAGCTCAGTGATTTAACATGGGATTGATTCATCTCCCACTCTAGAATAAACAAACTATTCTGTCTGCATCTATTCCCTATTCGATCCCCTATAAAAAAAATGAACTTCAACATCAGCGACAGGCAGAAATAATCCGTTCTGCTGACTGCATTAAACGTCAACTTTTCTGTCTGGGATGCTATGTGTAGGGCCTTTTGGGGTACCGCTTCGGGCAGGGGTCCCATCTTCCCTCTGTGTCTGAGCACAAAGAAGCTCTTCTGCATAACTACAAGCAACAGTAATAATACAGCAGGGGTACGAGTAGGAAACTGCTTTGAGCAAGTGCTTGGCACTTTTGGGAAAAAAAACAGCCCTTAAGAAAGGATGATTTCTCCTGGAAGAGTGGATACAGGCTGCTAAGAGAGGGAAGCAATGTTGTGTTTTGAAAGGTGCCAGTATCCTGGGCTTTTTTTCACACTGAAGCCACTCTCCAGGCTGCGGCGCTCGCGGGAACCTCCTGCCACTGCCACAGTTTTGGGGCAAGTGTGGTGATTTGCTGTCCAGGCCTAAATGCCCTCCTGAATACAAAGGGCCAGGTATTTATGCTTCAAGTATCCAGGCTTGTTTGCAATCGGAAAAAAAATAAAAGGAAATGGAGGATATTAACTCTCTCTGTTTCTTATTTTTATTGTCTTTATCGATCCGGGGAATTAGTGTCGGGAAGGGAGCTCTGCTGCAGGAGCGTTCTGGATTTCTCTGTGTAGGTATCATGGGCAGTCCTGCCCCAGGTGGATGAGTTTTGCAGGATTTAAAGGAAATAAAAGCAACCAAAAAAGCAAAACCAAAGGATTTTTCATAAAATTAATAAGGCTCTGAAGAAATAAGTCTTAGATTTTATAGGGAAA
>NW_010270926.1:1368-2758 GCF_000690775.1 Eurypyga helias
AGCAAGCAGCACTCCTTTAATTATCTTTGACCAACTTAAAATTACTAACCAGCAATATTTCACAAAACGTGAAAGAAACCAGACTGCTTGTCCGAGTTATCCTTTGGAAAATGGTCCCTCCCCTTAACAGACAGGTACCAAAGCCTGATGGATTGCGGCTGTGCGTGTGCAGGACAGAGAAATCCTTAACCCACTCCCCGCAGGCAAGTGGGGTCCTGCGCCGTGCAGGGGGTGCAGAGGCTCGCGGGGCTGGGAGGGCACTGCCACAGCAGCACCCCAAGCTCTCAGGGCATCTGTTTCCCGCCCAGCTCCAAGCGCTGGCCCTTCCGCAGAACGCGGCAGCGGGTCACCTCACTGCCAAGGTTTCACACATGGGACTTGCCCCTGCCTCATCACAAACCAGCCTCAGAGGGGAGTTCACTAAGTGAAAGCGAGAGGGTTGGGCTGCCTCACGGGCCAGGGACTCCAGCTTCCTCCTCCCGTCTTCTTCTATATTGATCAGCTCAGCTAATTAGAAAACCTTGTTTCTAGCAGCTGAGAAGCTGGGAAGAAAAAAAACCAAAGCAAACCTTTTCTCCTTCCAAAATAACTGGCTCTTTCAGTACTTTTAACAAGTCATCTAAAAAACAAATTGCAGATATTTGACACTTTTGAACAAAAAAAAGCCTTTTTTTTTAAATTTTAAAGGATGAAAATAAGCACGTGCGTGGTTAAAGCGGCACATTTCTCCTTACGTGACACCCTGCAGTTGCAGCGCTGCCCTGACACACTTCTTCACACAATTACTTTGGGAGAGAGACAGAGTCAAGAGACCATGCCATGAGAAAGGAGAAAAAAAGTAACTAATGGGCTATTCATAGTTTTGTAATTTGTTGTGGTTGCTGCAAATCTGAAACAAAAATCAATTTTCTTATTGACAGTCTTCTCTCTCCAAAACGTGTATATTCTGCTTTATTGCCAGCGGTTTGTCTGTTGTGGGCTCTGGCACTGATTGCCCTTTTTTTTTTTTTATTTTTTTTTTGATAAGGATAAAAACCATTAATTTGGGGAAAACAGCATGAAATATTGCATGAAGCTGATAGCATAAAACCAGGCCACGGTCCGGGGACAAGGTTGGATTTCTGCAATACTGCTAAGTTGAAAAATTCACACAACTATCTTAGAGTATCTGAAGATCAAACAGGATCATTTATACAGTGGCCGGACAGCTCTAATGAATTTCATAATAAGGGTCTTGGGAATTTGCATAACCACATTTACATCGTAATGGCTACACTGACATTGTCTTGGGTGTGAAGGACCTGGGAAAATGACTGATGACAGACATAACAAAGCTGTCATGGTTTAACTCCGGCAGAGGGGGAGCATCGGAGGGAAAAGAAATAAGGAA
>NW_010270927.1:0-3735 GCF_000690775.1 Eurypyga helias
GGCGGTGTCCTGGGTGGCTGCTTTTGGGCCGTCAGACGCTCCCGGAGCTGCCGTGTCCCAGAGCGGCACCGAACGCGTTCCTCTGGAACCGGGCTGCTCTGCCCAGCCCTCCCCGGGGCAGAGGCGGCCCAACGCGGCTTCCTGCGCAGGCAAAAAAAGCTTCCTGGAGTATGGAACCACTGGGACAGGTTGCCCAGAGAAGCTGTGGATGCCCCATCCCTGGAAGTGTCCAAGGCCAGGCTGGATGAGGCTTGGAGGAAACTGGTCAAAGCCCTGCCCATGGCGGGGGGGTTGGAACTGGATGATCTTTACGGTCCCTTCCAACCCAAACCATTTTGTGATTCTATGATTCCATTCCTCGAAGGAGCCCCTCATCTGTTGGCTTTTCTAGTTAACATTTGTGGAAGCTTTGGTCAAGTAGTTTTGGTTCGTTGTGCTTTAAATCATGTCAGAATAGTCCAGGGGGTAGGGAGGCTGTTACCAGCAGTGTATTTTGAGCAGGGTTTTCCCCGTTGCCTTACTGACCCCCTCTGTGCTGCGTTTGTGTGCCGCAGAGTCAACAGCAGCCTGGCCAGCGATGAGCTCCTCCTGGAAGACTTGGAGACGGAAGGAGAGAGGCAGCTCACCACCAGCTCGATACCACTGTCTCCATCGAGCAGTAAGTGCGGATCTGGCCCCTGGCCGTGCTGCTGGAGGGGCCGGTGAGAGGAGTCAGGCCATGTTAGGGGCAGCATCGGCGTTGCCTCACTGGGGCCTGCTGCCCGGGGACGTGGTTTGGTGCAGGCTGTTGTTTGCCAAAACAGCTATGCAAACCCTTCCTCCTTTGCTGGGTCTTCTGTCTGGACACCCCAGCAGGATATGAGCATTCTCTCTCCTGGAGCAAATGGTGCTGGTAACTTATTTTCACCTGTTAGTGTGAATAGACTGGGTTAGATGCAGGGGTGAGTTTCTGGGCTGACGAACTCATCCCTGTCAGGCTGGTCTGCATTTGCACCTGTGAGGTGTTTGGTGTTACAGCATCATGAGGTGCTTCCTGCCCGTGTTGGGGCAGCATCCTGCCCCGTGGGATCTCGTGGCCTTGGAAAAGGGTCAGGAGAGCATGGATCGGTTGTGTTTTCGAAACGCGGCGTCTTTGCCTAGGTGCAGCCAGACCAGCATGGTTGTGGGGAAAGGCCAGCCCCTTCCTTTTCCCACAGTTTCACAGTGCTGAGTGTTTCTGTGTTCTGGTGCTTTGGGTTACAGATGCACGTCAAAGCGGAGATGTTTTGCCCCTGCAGCTTTTTACAAGCCTTTTGGGGAAGAGGCTGCTGGGGCTTTGACCTTGTCGCAGTTCCAGGCCCTGCAGGAGAGCGACAAAGAAACTGCCTCTCTCCGGGAACTGGGGCTCTCGGACTCGGAGATCCTGCTCTGGAAGAACCGGGCTTCATCAGGGAAGGTAGGCATGCTCTGCTCTGAGTGCGGTCAACTCCCTCTAACCCCAAGGCCTGTGGCACCCTGGTAGAAAACTGAAGTCCTTTGTAAGCCCTCTGGTAAAGAACGGCCACTCCATCTATCTCTTCCCTTTTGGCCAGCACAGTCCCACATTTCTTCTGGCCTCTTTTCTGTGGTGAAATGGTCTGTGCTAAAAGCTACGGTGTAGAGAAGACTCAATTCTTTGGAATGCAGCAGGACCTGACTATATTCCTGCCTCTGCCTTGATGGTCTTAAGCAAATCATTTCACCTGTTTATACCTGCGTAAGAAGGATTTAAAGGCTGGAGGAGAAAAAGGAGGAAATATTTCAAAGCACCTCAACCTCCTCCGTTCTATATTCTAACACATCCCTAGATCCCATGGCTGGCTTGGGATAGCTGTCTGTAGGGAGGGTTTTGTACGAGTCCTCAGGGGCCGGGAGACGCTTCAAGGGAGTTGAAGCAGCCACATAAAAATAGCAGTGCAGAGCTGTTAGACCACTTGTGCGATTGCAGTGATGTGCTCCTCTCTGGGTGCAGTTTGCAGCAGAACAGTGCCAAAGCAGGTTTCTCCCCCTCCCCTACCCTTCACCCTTTTCTTTCACATTCCAGAGACAGGGGGCTTTTGGGGTTGTCCTGTGTCAGGTGCACTGGAGTGTCGTGCTCTTGATTTGGTGTGCCAGAAGGTGCAGAACAGGACTTGGGCTGACCCTTGGCTTCCCTCTGTCTCTCCTCTTGCTGAGCAATAGCTGTGTGCAGGAGGAAGCCGTCTGCAGTAATCACGGGTTTGCCTCTCTTCAGCTTATTACGTGCTTGGGTGTTTAAATGCAAACCCAGCCCTGCGTGGTCTGCATTAAAGCTTGGGTTAGAGAAGGGTGGTGCTAAGAATGAAAATGTCACCAGTACCAGCTGTTGTATTTGGTATGAAATCAGTTCTGGGCTATTTAGAAATAGATTAGCATCGAAAACACTGCTCTGACAGAAAGAACCAGTGACATTAGGGTACATCTTCTACAACTCGTGAGAGAATAATGATATTTAGAGGGAAAGCCCAAGTCAGGTAGAAGTGTGCAGCTTTGTTATGTGGGGCCCTGAATGAAAGATCCCACCAAGGAGGAATCACCTGAGGCAGGAATTCAGACTGCCAGCAGAGGGCAGAGTACTGTGTGCAGGCTTCTGTTATTTTCAGCTGCCAAGTTGCAGCTTTTTTGAAAACAAAGTACTACAAATGATTTCTCAGAATTGCTTTTCCATATAAACAGCCTTTTGTGCCCCAGGGAAGCAGTGAAATGGTGAATGGAAGCCGTGTGGATGTGGCTCCATGCAGTCAGGCAGGCAGGGAGAGGTAGCCATGGTCTTTGTTAGATTGTGCTCAGTGCAGGGAGAAAGCCTGGTTTCTTGCCTGAGGCAGAAGGATCTGCCACAGTAATTCTCCAACTGAATTTGAGAACAGAAAATCCACCTACGGCCCCATAAAAGTGTGTTCTTAGGATCCTGGTAGAGGTGGATGAGGGAACAGAAATGCCCCTCCAGAAGTTGGGGTGTGTCTCTGTGCTTTGGCAGCACGAGTCTGGTGAACCTTAGCAATGCCCTGGCCCTGGGCAGTGAGGTTCATGCAGGCACGCTCGCTCGTAGCCAGGCTAGCCATGAGGCCTGTGCCGCAGTAGCGGGGTGGTTTCTGGGAGCTGGCTTATGTGAAGCTGGGCAGGGATTTAGTCCTCAGCGTAAACCAACCCGCGGGTGCCAAATGGCAGCTTGGGGGTTGCTTTTCGGCAAATAAGGTTCAACAATGCCAGGGTCGTAGACCAAAAGCTTGGTGAGAACTTGATCTCAGAGGTGCTATAGGTGCGGCGAGAGAAATGCCAGAGGGATTGTGCAGTTTCTGTAGGTGGCCTGAGAAAAATGGCTGTAGCTGGCAGAGGCAGGGACTGCTGGGACAGAGGTACCATAGGACAGTGAGACCAGGGAAAGGAAAGCAGCACAGAAAGGTCAGGAGAAAGGGGCTGTTTCTGCACTTCTCTCAAGACCTGAGGCTTGCTAAGGGGTTGTATTTCTGTCCTGCCCGTGCAGTGACAGTACCTGCACTTTGGGGGATGGTTCCTAGTTGCTCCCACTCCAGGGCTGGGGGATGCAAAGTTTGACTGCTTGCCGAGCCTTGGAAAAGGAGGCACATTCTGTGTCTGAAGAAGGCTCTGCCTGTCTTCCAGGGATCTGGTCTGGGAGCAGCCCCAGAGGCCACACAGGACCGACTCCATGCCATCCAGGAGAAGATGGAAGCGAGTCAG
>NW_010270927.1:3747-5495 GCF_000690775.1 Eurypyga helias
CCGGCAGCAAGCAGCTGAGCCGGCGGGAGATGGAGATTGAAAATGCCCTCTTCCAGGGAACAGACCGCCATTCCTTCCTTCGGGCACTCTACCACCAAGGTTTGTGGGCTCAGATTTGCTCCTCCCTTTGCTCCAGCGCAGAGAGCCGGGGTGTGTGGGAGTCCAACACATGTCTGTCTGGCCTTCTGTCCCTGAAGACAAGGTTCTGTTTTGGTACTGCGTGGGAGGAGATACTTTCCTCTCTTACATGAGCAGATAGAGAGTGGGCTCTCTGAGGGGATTAATATAGAGGCGTGTAGAGTCCATCTCCGTTTGGAGATGATGGATCTCGTGGATGTGTTGCTTGTACTGCAGAGCCCAGCTCGGTATGTGGAAGAGCAGCCGCAGTTACGCTTTGGTAGAGCCCAGAGGTCCCCACCGAGCTGCACGGAGTGACATGGGGTGCCTGCGTGGGGCTAGAGATCGTCCCTTACTCTGATTTAACTGCAGTCTGACAAGGGTGGGAGGAAAGCAAAGGCACGGAGCAGGAAAGAGTAGGAGTGACTTGTTAAAAGACCTCTCCCAGTAGCTGAAGTGGGAATATAGCCCAGTTGCTGATTCCCAGTACTGTGTCCGTGGGTTGACAGCACGTCTTGCCGCAGCAGTGTAGTCCCTGAGCCTGTGGCCTAATGTGACTTTTCTGGCTGTAGAGTCAAGTGTCTCCCAAAGATGGCAAAAACTGCTCCAGTCTGCTTTAGCTGGAGAACATGTGGGTGTGAACTTCCAGCCCAGACTGATTGTTGTGTGTAAGACAGTGCGAAGTAGGAGATGATGAGGAACTTCTAAACTCTACCTTGTAACACAACACTTTGATCAGTGTTGATGCTGTTCAAGCTACAATCACAGAATCACAGAATGGTTGGGGTTGGAAGGTACCTTAAAGCCCATCTAGTTCCACCCCCCCTGCCATGGGCAGGGACCCCTTCCACTAGACCAGGTTGCTCCAAGCCTCATCCAGCCTGGCCTTGGCCACTTCCAGGGATGGGGCATCCACAGCTTCTCTGGGCAACCTGTCCCAGTGCCTCTCCACCCTCTCCAGGAAGAACTTTTCTTCCTGATATCTAATCTAAATCTCCCTGCTTTAAATTTAAACCCATTACCCCTTGTCCTGTCACTACAGGCCCTTGTAAAAAGCCCCCTCAGCTTCCTTGTAGCCCCCTTCAGGTACTAGAAGGTGCTATAAGGTCTTCCCAGAGCCTTCTCCAGACTGAACACCCCCAACTCTCTCAGCCTGTCCCCATAGCAGAGGTGCTCCAGCCCTCTGATCATCTTTGTGGCTTCCTCTGGGCTCGCTCCGACAGGTCCCTATCCTTCTTTTGCTGGGGGCAGAACTGCAGGTGGGGGTCTCATGAGAGCAGAGTACAGCGGCAGAATCTCCTCCCTCGCCCTGCTGGCCACACTTCTCTGGATACAGCTCAGGATACGGTTGGCAGTGTCCTGCTGACCCAGTGTCCTCTGGCCCCTGCTCCCTCCTTTTGGTGTCAGTGTTGTGGCATTTAGCAGAACTAAAGAGGCAGCAAAGCAGATGCCCCTCTCACTTTTGTCATTTCCATTAAATCGAGTAAAGGAGAGATTGGTCAGTCCATGCCATGGACTTTCTTTAAACCCGGGAGCTTAATCTGATGACCCTGGAAGCAGAAAGTTTATATTCCAGGTGGCAGTGTAGAAAGGCAGCGTGGCACATGCATGCATAGAATCATAGAATCATA
>NW_010270928.1:0-7262 GCF_000690775.1 Eurypyga helias
AAACCAGTATGTGATTCTATGATTCTTGTTAATTTGTAAGGAAATTGGTTTCTCTTCCCAGTGGGAGATACAATCCTTAAATGAACGCGCTAGAAAATTGCATTTTTTCTAATTGTCTTTATTTTTTGGTGGTGTTTTTCCCTGAACTATTCTCACTACATCACTGCTGAGGGGATGCTCTGTGCCCAGCTTGGGGCAGGTCAGGGTGATACCTCTGTGGGCACATGGGCTGGGCACAATGGGCACCAAACTCACGCATGTCAGTTCAGCATCAGACCTGGCAACTCTCACCCCCCAAAAGCTGCTGAAGGAGCAGGTGGGCTCAGCCCTGGCTCCCACGGGTGTTCCCGAGGCCATGCTGTCCTCTTTACTACTGCTGCAAACTGTTACCCCGACTCTTAACCTCCTGGGCACTCTTTTGCCATGCAGTAATTTTTCATGCAGGAAATGAGTGAAGAACCCCAATTTCCTCTTGTCCTCCCACGACAGCTCTTGCTCCAGCTGCAGGGGCTGCAGAGGGCCCAGGGTGCTGGCAGCACCCTGGTTATTTTGCAAGCGGGGCCGCCCTCCTTCGGGCTGGTGAGGCAGACACCGGGAGCCTCCCAGGGCGCTTTTCTCCAGCAGAATGAAGCACTGCTTTGCTTCCATCCCCCCACAGGCTCCCAGTCCCCAGCCCAGTCCCATGCTGGGAAAGCTGGGAGTGGGGGCTGGCCTCATGGCTGGGCCAGCCATTCTGGCCATCGGGCGTGGCAAAGCCATTGAGCCTGGAAGGGAGGAAGTGGTGGGGGGTGGTTTGTGGAGGTGTAGCAGCCCCTTTGCTGGGGACACAAGGACAGACAGTCTCCAGCCAGCTGGGCAAGGGGACACTGGGCTGGCCAAGAGCCTTGTGAGGATGGTGATGGCATCTCAGCCAAGGGCAGGGACAGCCTCACATGGGGCCAGGGTGTCCCCTGGGGCTGGTGGTACAAGAAAGAGGAAGTGGTGGGGGGTGGTTTGTGGAGGTGTAGCAGCCCCTTTGCTGGGGACACAAGGACAGACAGTCTCCAGCCAGCTGGGCAAGGGGACACTGGGCTGGCCAAGAGCCTTGTGAGGATGGTGATGGCATCTCAGCCAAGGGCAGGGACAGCCTCACATGGGGCCAGGGTGTCCCCTGGGGCTGGTGGTACAAGAAAGGGGACTGAGAGGGTCACTTCAGCTTTCCTTAGAAGAGGAGACACCATTCTCTCCCCCCCACCCTCCCCACAGTGCTGCTGGCTCCTGCCCCTTCTGCTGTGTCCCTCTGTGCCTCAGTTTCCCCAGCCAGAGAGCTGCGGCACAGACCCACAGTGCTGGGGTTTTCAGTCTGATTGGAGGAGTTTGGTGCTCGGTGTGTGTACACGCACTCCTGTGTGTATGTGAATCCTTTTAACAACCCCCCAGCCCCAATTTCTCTGCAAGCAGGAGCTGAGGTGCTGGCTTTGCACCATTCAGCTTAAGGGCATCCTTATAAACACTCTATTAATAATTAATGATTGGTTAATAGCAGTGGCAGTTTGTTAGCTTGTGCGCATTATTCATTTACTAGTTACTAATAGGGACTTCAGTACCCTCTGACGCGTTTATGAAGGGGTTTGCAGGGCTGAGGGAGGTGATGGCCCACTGACGGGCTGTAAACCCCAGTGGAACTCGGGGAGGGGGTAACATCTGCTTGAACCCCAGGACTCCCTTGGGCTGGAGCAGGTCTGGAGGGCACAAAGGCATGAACCCTGCACGTGGTGCAACTAGCTCCGACCACCCTTTCCGGGTCCTGCCCAGCGCCACACTTGCACTGAACCCTGATCAGGCTTTGTTTGCTGATTTTGGCTTTTATTTGAGGCACATGGAGAAGAAAAGTGAGAAAAAACCAAACGAGCCACAAAAGTCCCTTTTTTTTTTTCTTCTTTTTTCCCCGCAAATACACTTCACATGCTTGTTACATATAAAACTGTGCCAGGTCTGCACTGCCAAACCTGCCTTTGCTCCCGGCTGCGAGGGTCCGTACCTGAACCCTTCCCCACCCCCTGCCATCCCCAGGTAAAAAACCCCCAGACACCGAACAAGAGATGAGGCCGATGGGACCCCAGGTACGACACGGCATGCACGGCTCGGGGAGCAACGGGGCACCGGGCATGCGAAGGGGCTGTGAGAAATGGCTGGACCCACGGCAGGGGATGGATGGGGAGAGATGGGCAGCATCCCCCCTGGGTCGGGGGCCGGATCCTGGCAGTGACCGCTGCAGCCCAGGCAGGTGGGAGCAGCCCTGGGAGCACCTTGGAGAGGAGGGCGGGGTGCTGTGCCCTCCTGTACCCCTCTCTCCCCTGGGGCTCAGCTGGGGCTGGGGGGCACCCAATTCCCATGGGGGTAAGAGCAGGATAGGGTGCAAAGGACCCCTCGGGAGCTCCTGCCTCCAGTGCAGCCCCGAAGGCCCAGGGATGCCTGGCAGGAGACAGGCAGCTGCCTCCTCCAGCTCCTGGAACCAGCATGCCCTGCCTGACTGCTGCTGGCTGGAGAAGGGACATCCAGGTGGGGGACATGCCCGCAGGAATGGGGACAGAGGTGGGACCTGCAGCAATCCCAAAAACCTATGCCCCAAGCCAAAGCCAGCACTGCCCTAGGCTAGGATGATAGGGGAAGCCAGGGACTGTCCCTGCAGCAGCAAGGATCAGAGCCCGGGACACCGATCCACGGCCCCCAGCACCGGTGGGTGCAGGATCTGGGCAGACACGATGGAGGTGCAGCCAGGACCTTCTCCCGGAGTTTGCTGTTGCCATTGGTTCCCGAGCTGCTTGTTCCAATCCTTTCTCACCTCTTCTTTCCTGGGCTATACAGCCTCCCCGTGCAGGATGAGCCAGCTCCTGCTCTCCTTCAACTTTGCAAGCCAAAGAAGATGGACCCAAAAGTGCACCCATACAAATCTCAACCCCCTCCACCCCTTCACCCCCGCTGCTGCCATGGTGGCTTGGGCAGATGCAGAGACATGGCCTGACCTCCTCTGGGGCTGCTCCGCCTGATTTTCATGACCTTGGAATCATTTTGCCTTTTTTTTCCCTTTTTTTCTTGCTGACACCTCCTCAGAGCCTGTCCTTGGGTGGGTTATTATTGCTTGTGCAGGAGTGTCCCCGGGCACCCACGTTTGCAGCTGCTGCTTCTTGAATCCACTGATGGGAAGCTCTCAAGGCACGGCTGTGTCCCGGGGGGTCCGGCTTTGGGAGGGGCTGGAGGAGACCCTGGGCTTGGCACAGCCTCTCCCTGGCACCCCATTCCTGCATTGCCCCGGAAGACTTTTCTCTTGGAAATTCATTTTTAAAAAAAAAAATCATTGGACCAAAAGAACCCCCAACAATGAGAAAAAAGAAGAATCACAAACAACCATCAGGAAATTTTTCTGGTGAGTGTCTTAAAACAAAAAGGGAAAAGGGGGAAAAAAAGGAAGCAGTTTTTTTTTCCCAGGCCCAAATGCTGCTGATCTGGTAGAGAAATGCATAGTTGGTAGCAAAAACCTCAGCTACATCGGGAGCTGCTGGAGCCAGGATGGCCCTTGAGCCACTGCACCCCAAGGGCTCGCCATGGGGCTGCGACAGCCAGAGTCATCACTTCCCAACCCCATGGTCCACACTGTTCCAACACTGCTGGCCTGCTGCGCCTCTGGCACATCTCTGTCTGCATCCCAGCACAGCGAGATCCTGTCGCCAGCCCCAGGACACCGCTGGTGCTCTCACACCCCCGCCCAGCCCTGTCCCACCACGGCCATGCCTGGGGATGGGCAGCAGACAATGGTTCTCCTCCGGGAGAAGCTCAGATCATCTTCATGTTGAACTTCCTGGCTCCTCCTTGACCAGTGGTGGTGGTGGGACCATCCACCTTGCGGAAGGAGTACTCCACCGAGAAGTTGTTCTTGTGCTGCCCCCGGCCTCGGCTCCAGACAAAGAGGAGGAGGAAGCAGAAGAGCACGACGCCCAAGAAGGTGATGCAGCCCATGGCTGTGGAGACCAGGATGGTCTTGAGGTCCAGCGTAAACTTCAAGAAGACTTGCGTGTCGTTGTGGGAAGTGTCGTTGAACTCGCCGAGGTACAAAGTCCGGTTCGCATAGTGGGAGCCATCGGCTGGGCGTCCCTTGACTGTCAAGGTAGCGAAGTAGGTGTCGTTGCCACCTGCGTTGCTGGCAATGCAGATGTAGGTGCCACTGTCCTGCACCTGGGCAAAGCGGATCTCCAGGGTGCCCCCAGGCAGCACAGTCGCCCGCCCTGTGCTGCGGGTGGTGATCATGCGGTGCTGAGGGGACACCCAAGCGATGGAGGGGTCTGGCTCCCCATCTGCCCGGCAAAGGAAGGACACGGACTGCCCTTCCCGGGCTGTCACGTGCTGCAGCTTCCGATCCCTTATCTTGGGCTTCTGGCAGGTGAAGTACTCAAAGAGCACGGAGTCCGGGAAGTCACGCAGGGCATTGCCCTGGATTTCAGGTGGCGAGGAACACATGGGCTGCTGCCCATCGAAGTTGAGTGTCTTCCTTCGCTGCAGGATCCAGAGGAGGCGGCAGTCGCAGGCCAGGGGGTTCCTGTCCACCCGCAGCGTCTCCAGTGTGTTGACGGAGTGGAAGGTGCTCTCCTCCAGTGTGGAGAGAAAGTTGCTGGAGAGATTGAGCAGCCGGATTTGTCTCAGACCAGAGAAAGCCTGCGGCTCCACGGACATCAAGAGAGCGCCCACGATGTGGAGCTCCTGGAGCCGGATGAGGTCTTTAAAGGAGCCCTTCAGCACAGTGCTAATGGGGTTGTAGGACAGATTCAGGTACCGGAGGTACACCAGGTTTCTCAAGGCAGCGGCGGGCACGGCTGTGATGTTGGTGTAGGTGATGGAGAGCGACGTGAGGTTCAGGCCCTGGAAGCTGGTGGGGGAGACGTCTTCCAGCAGCGGCCAGTTGTCAATCTCCAGCTGCAGGAGGTTGTAGAGCTTCTTGAAGTTTTGGTCCTCCAGTGCAGAGATGCTGAGGTGCCGGAGACGCAGCACCTCCAGGTTCTGGAGGTAGGAGAGCGACTCAGCTGAGATGGAGGTCAGGTTGCACTTCTCGATGGTCAGCTGCTCCAGGCCAAGCAGCCCCGAGAAGGCCCGCTGGGAGATGTACACCAGGTCGTTATCGCCCACCTCCAGGCTCTTCAGGTTTCGCAGGTCCTGGAACATGTAGTCCAGCAGGATGACAAGTTTGTTCTCACTGATGTCCAGGAGGGTGAGGTTGGTCAGCTTGGTGAAGACCCCCGGGGGGATGAGCTTGAGCTGGTTCCCCCGCAGCCGCAAGGTCTGCAGGTTGAACAGGTTGCTGAAGGCGCCCGGTTCCACATTGGAGATGATGTTCTCGCTGAAATCCAGCTCCTCCAGCAGCGGGTAAGGGGAGAGGTCGCCCGGGTTCAAGCAGCGGATGCGGTTCTTGTTGAGCTCCAGGATCTTGGTCTCAGTGGGGATGCCCTCGGGGATGGAGGTGAGCCGCTTGCGGTGACAGACCACTGACTTAATCTGCGGGGCGCACTCGCAGCGGGCAGGGCAGGCTGCCGCCTGCGGTGGGCTCAGGAGGACCAGCTGGAGGACCAGGACCAGGAGCCAACATGTCATTGTGTAGAGCATGGTCTTATGGGCTCACTACCATTCTCTGGAGGGGAGAGAGATGTGGAGTCAGCAGTGAGCCTGGGGGGAGCTAACAAAGTCCCACCCAGCCCCAATCACCTGTCTCTGGGCTGAGACTGGAAAATGCTCCCCAAACCGTGGCCCATGGCCCCGATAAGGTCCCAGACCTCCCTCCCAGAAAACCCTTTGGACCCCTTCACCTAACATGTGATGCAGTGACTGTGTCCTATGCAAATCTGGGGTAAACAAGCCTGAATGAACTGCTAGGAGAGCAGGGAAACTGAGGCAGGGTGAGATATTTGCATGAGGAGAGAGACATGGCTGCAGATCCACATCTCAGCCTCTGCCCCTTGCCAGCTCAGACCCGCTCCATGCCACGGATGGTGCACACACAGGCGCAGGGGACTGTGAGCATGAGTGCCCCAGGGTAATGAGACAGACCCACAGGGCAGCACTGCAGCGAAAAGATGCAGCCAGAGGCCTTGCAAACTCATGACAGGGTTGGGATGCCACATTCCCTCTGCTCCCCATGAGGGGGCAGCGAGGTCTCATCCAGCAGCACAAATCCTTCCCAGGCCCAGGGCTCAATGAGGTCCCGCAGGACAGGGGGTGCTCGGCAGATTAAGGCGGCTGTGGGCACAATCTTTGCAGATGAGGGATTAACACCGACCTCGTGCGGCACGGTGCCCCAGCTGCCCTCCTTTCCAGGGATTAGCACTTCGCCGCCGCTTTCTCTTTTCTCTGCTTCCCCTTCTCTGCTCCCTGTACCCTCCTATGCCCCACATCTGCAGGGCTGCCATCCCCCCTGGAAACGCACCTCCAGGTTCCGATGCAAACTCGTCAGCTGCCTTTCTGTATCAAAGCACTGTCATTAACCTAATTAACTGGCAGAGCTGCTTAGTTGGGGTGCTGCAGGGTGCATTTGGGTCTGATGAGGGAATGTGGGCAATTTGGGGGTACCAAGAGCAACCACCTCTCCGGAGGTGAAGCAAGCGGGGCCGTGTGCCATCACCCCCACAGCACTGGGACAAACTGGCTCCAGCCCTTCTGCCTTTGCGGAAGCCCCAGCCACGGCTCTGGGGAATGCTGGACCTCGCTTCAGGGTTTTCTTGCCCCAGCGCCCCATGCATACCCCCTTCTGTCCCTCTGGGCATGTGGGGGACCCCAAATGTGTCTGTTGGAACCTGGCAGGTTGTGGGGAGAGGGGACGGGATGGACTGGCAGAACAGGATGTCGGTGGCTGCCCAAGCTCATCGTGGTGATGCCACCTGTCCTCATTGCCCTAAAGCTTCTGAAAAGCTGGACTTGAGTCAGCTGGTGCTTGGTTTAGGGGGTGATGGAGGGAGAAAGGAAGAACTGCTGCTCCATCACCAGGAGAGATGTGGGAGCTGCTGGGGCAGGTTTGCATTGGGGAGAGGACAAGCCATCATATCCCCCATCCCTGGCCCTTTGATTAAGAGGCACCGCGGAGGAAAGAGCACCCAGGGTCATGGGGATGGTCACGGGGATGAGGAAGCAGGACACACGGGGCCCATGCAGGGTGCTAAGCCACCCCCTGCTTCCTGCCAAGCTGCTGCCCTTCACCCAAACCTGCCAACCCCCCTCCTCCCCATCCAGAGGGACCTGGACAG
>NW_010270929.1:0-13949 GCF_000690775.1 Eurypyga helias
CGCTCGTCACTGCTCTCCACTCAGAAATGGAGCCGTTCACCATCACTCTCTGAGTGCGACCATCGAGCCAGTTTTTTTATACACTGAGTGGTCCATCCATCAAATACATGACTCCCCAATTTAGAGACAAGGATGCCATGCAGGACGGTGTCAAACACTTGCACAAGTCCAGGTAGATGACACTGGTTGCCCGTCCTTTAACCACCAAGGTCATGACCCCATCGTAGAAGGCCACCAGATTTGTCAGGCACGATCTGCTCTTGGTGAAGCCATGTTGGCTGTCACCAATCACCACCTTGATTTCCATGTGCCTTTGCATGGTTTCCAACTGAATCAAATGGCATTCTTTGCAATGAGAATACCCATAAGCAATAAGCTGCAGAGGAATAATTCACCTTCTATTTTTATAATTTCTTTACCAGTTTAAGCTACAGATCAACATACCACCTGCATAATACACAGCTGTGCCTTGTTCAGTCACCCTTCAGCCTATTTATCTTAATCACATGAACTAGGTCTTCATCTGCTGCATTTATATACCTTAAATATAACAGCTTCTCTCAAATAGGAAAAACTTAAAGCACAGAATGACATCATCTCTCCATTCCACTCCAAACTACTAATGGCACTGTACATAACCTTGGCATCATCCTTGACAGTGAACACTTCTTTCATTATGCTGTCAGCAAAATCTCAGCGATACATTACCTGGGCAGGAATTGCCTCTACCCTTCAGCTACAGAATCACTCTCTCCTCCAGTCTGAATTACTCTATATTCCACCACCATATCATCACATAAGCTTTACATACAGCTCCCCAAAACAGAGCTACATACCCTCTGACTAGAAGCACTGCATTAATGCATTCCAGGTCAGGGTTACACGACACCTTGCCTACCTCATAGAAATCAATTATGGCTCCTTACATATTTCTAGTCCAAGTTTGCACATCCAGTTTCTCAGCTGAAACGAAGTAAACTGAAGTCAAAACCAGAAAGCTTAGTGGAGTGTTTTTCTAATGAACCAACAGCCTTAATTCAAAACAAAAATATTCTAGAGACATCTGAGGCAGCACCTTCCATGTCCTCATTTTAAGAAACAGACTGTTCTATTTCAAGGTTCCTTTTTAAAAACAATACCCAACTGTACAGTGATGTTAAGACATTTGTAGTGCTATCCCCTCCTGTCTACAAAACACACAGAATTTTAATAAAAACATGAAGGCAAATCTAAGTACAAGAATAAAAAAGTTCAAGTTAAGGTTGTGTAAATCAAATTATGTGTCTGCTTTTGTGGACCACCAAGCAGGAACATTCTGGTGTCCAAATGACTGCTTCTTGAATAGAAAACAGTTCATCAGCTCCATCTCTGCTGAATGAATCCAGTGCCTCTGCAGTCAGGAAGTCTGACAGAGAACTTCACTGAAACCTCCAAATAATGAAAGAACTGTGGAAAAATGGGATCTGCTATAGGTATACAGGTCACATCATACATACAGGACTTTGTTGAGGAGCAGCCACAGCTTACTGTCAGTCCATACCTGCCATCAAGCCTGCCACCTGTGGAATCCTGACACACAGGGAAATGCACCAATTCATCTTCACACATTCACTGCACTTCACATGTTCCTTTCCTGACCTACTTTATTACACACTTCTGAAATTCAACTGCACTATTCCCTGTTCATAAAAAAACCTGCAAAAAGTTTACTCCAAAGTACATACACTTACATCCTTATGAAATAAAAAATAATGCAGATCCCTGCACAGATTCCACTCTAGAATCCGACCCTGAATTATGAATCTTCAAACAGAATTTAGGTTGGCCATATTTTTTTTTATTTTGAACTCAAAATATAAAAATATCTTAAACAAAAGCTTTGCGGCATGGAAAAAAAAAAACATTAAGGGCTTAATTTCTGAAAGCTAGAATTATGTTACCAGACACCACACACTTAATGAAATAGTGTTAGGGGTTAAAAAAAAAATTACCAAGAGAGATCAATACTCCATACGGTTGGGTTTTCCCCCCCTCCAAGTTTTTGTAAGGTTATGTTCATTAATACAATTTAAAACTATTAAACATTTGGGGGGGGGGGTAAAGCAGTAATTAGGTTTTAAAAAATATTTACCAGAAATTAATTTTTCCAAAAAATAGATCAGCATTCTAAGACAAGAAGCCTGATTATATACAATAATAGCCAAATGGATGTAAATCTCTGTTCCCAGTATCTCTCACATTTCTATTAGTAGTTAAAGCAGCACATTAATAGTCAAGCCATGTTGTTACTGTAGCAACAATGATTTCTGGTAGCCATTTTCTTTTCTGCTTTAGCACTGTTCTAAAGGCAACAGTCTTTACTGCAATCTCTGTTTAAACCCAAAGGCGGCAAACTGCTCAGCAGTTTTGTCTCTGGCTACATACTTCAGATTTCTCCCTCTAGATAGTCTTCTTCAGTCTGATGTACTTACCTAATAGTATTCTCTAACGCAGGACTCCACAAAATTTCAGTTTACGCTGCTGAAAACAGCATGGCAATCCACTTTTTAAAACACACACACACAAAAACCCAACCTACATGTAGCAGACTAAACAGTTCTCAGGACACTGGAAGAGAACAACAGCGATGTGACTCATTATCTTAACCTGCAGGCTCTAAGCACACAGCCCAAGACAAGATTACCAGGTAGCAGCCTTACAGCCTTGGCCATTGCACTGACAGCAGCCACCAAAAACCCCTTCCCAGTTCACAGATTACAAAATCAAAGCAGGTGCTGCGGCCAAAAGTAACTTCTTAGTAGACTGGCATCTCTGAATTTTCTGCATTTTAAAAATAATTTCAAGATAAAATTAGTGTAATCATTGATTTCCAACTCCTCCACTCTGTTTCTGCACTCTTAAAAATGACAACAGAGAGAACACTTTCATGGCTTTCTTTAGACTGCAATGCAGTTTTTAAAAGGTTGAACCTAAAATCCTACAGCTCAAAATTAGTGATAGATGATACTATTTTCACTTTCTTCTTTAAAAAGATCTCCCTTTCTTATATCATGACAGTTTGAAAGAAAGCAGTGGTAGGAGGGCACTGACGAAGCGAAATACATAACCATTCGTTAACAGGAATGGGAGGAAATAGTGAACTGGCATTAGTGCCTAAGTACCCCCTACAAAACAGGATCCTATATCCAAATTAATTTCCTCACAAGTTTGTTCCAGTTCAACGGGTAGCTATGCCAGGATCACGAGCTTTAATGCCTGCTGTTGCCTGTCTAGACAGCGTTTCTGACACTTCCCCCAGCCCATGGCAGGAAAGGGAATCTCCTGCTCAGAGCCTCAGAGGAAGTGTATTTTCTATGCACATGAAAACATAAGATCTAACACAAAATTCCTAGAGATTTCACGCACACTTTTCCACAACTATTTGTAAACCTCTGTTTATAAACTAGTAACATACATCTCGTATGTAAGGGCTTAAGCTTAAAATGCAGGTAGATTCATGCTGAACTCTGAATTGGAGAGGCTGAGACATTGCCATATCCTTATGACAGGAGCCTCCAGCAGAGGACAGAGCAGACACTCCGGAGCATTAGTGCCTCTGAACACCACTGCTAACTCCTAAAGAGCCTGCCTGCTTATCAGGGGACTAAGCTCTCACTACAATGAATGTTCCAGTATGAAGAAAATAACCATACAGAATAATCACCCAAAAATATAAATTCCAGTACTGGCATTCTTCCTGCAATAGTTTTGTCCAAATAAAATATACGTACACTTCACACAACTGGATTGAAGTACTGCTTATCAGATTTGAAGGTAAAGTACAAAATACTTTGATTAATAATTGGGATTGCATACATGCCATTACTGACAGTCTACGAGAGATCACTTTGGAGAGTCACATATACATAACCAGTAACATAAAGCCTGTCTTCATTTTGCAGGAGCCTGCTTTTTGATGACAAAGGATTGGTTTTGGTGAAGGAATAAAGTCAGAATATGCTGTCAACACTATCACTTTAACAGCTATTGAAAATGGTTTTTAAAATATGTAAAAATCCATTCCTCACTAAGCTAGTCAGTGGTCTCTCTTGGTTTGGTGACACTTTAAGCTTCCAACATCGACCACCACCTAGATAAATAAGAAAAAAACCTATTTCCTACTGTAGATAAACTGAAGCAATACAGCATAATTAAAACAACTGTGTTTTACTTTACATCTTTATGCTAAGATAGCTGCGTTAGGGTTTGTGGGGGTGGGGTTTTTTTTAATGTTGGTTTTGGGTTTGGTTTTTTTTCCTAATAGTAACAACCCACATCTTACAACCCAGGTTACACACTATACCTGGCAAGCAAATCATAGTAAATGCCTCCACATACCTCTCTGAAATGTAGTTCGAGACCATTAGTTACAGTTTTGAACACTCCATCGTATCAGTCACTCACCACCAGCACCACAACCACTGATCAGCTCTGACACAACAGCCACGTCTCATTAGCAAGCTCCTATTCACGGTGCCTGTGTTCAAACAAACAGGTCCACAAGTTTTATTACTAACATACTTAATTCATCACCATAGAGAACTGTTTCCTACAGTGTAATCTCCAAGCGTTTTGTCAAGTTACAAAGCCTTTGCTCAAAAATTATTCTATGAAAATCGTTTTTCTATGAAGCAGATATTCTCAAGATCTCTCCCAAGGTGACTCTACCCAAGTTACGCAGTACCTTGAGGTCTATTTTCTAAACTGTTTAATGAACTTCTATGGAATACCCATGTCACAGAGTGGTTTGGGTTAGAAGGGCCCTTGAAGATCATATAGTTCCAAACCCCTTGTCCTCTCACTACAGGTCCTTGTAAAAAGTACACACCACCACCCCCCCCCCCCAAGCTTCCTTGTAGCCCCTTCAGGTACTGGAAGGTGCTATAAGGTCTCCCCGGAGCCTTCTCTTCTCCAGGCTGAACAAGCCCAACTCTCTCAGCCTGTCCCCACAGCAGAGGTGCTCCAGCCCTCTGAGCATCTTCGTGGCCCCCTCTGGACTTGCTCCAGCCAGTCGGTATCCTTATGTTGAGGGCTCCACAGCTGGATGCAGTACTCCAGGTGGGGTCTCAGGAGAGCAGAGTAGAGGGGGAGAATCCCCTCCCTCAACCTCCCAGTGTTTGACTGCAAGAGGGTGTAGCAGTCCTTAGGTAGGCCTCATGTCAAGGTTAGGGCTTCACTTCACTGAACTCCTTAAATGCTTGCGGACCTTGTTCCACTGTTCACTTTTTTTTGCTTAGCCATCAATCAAGCAAAGCTTTCTATCTTTGATTCTTTCACTATTCGAATTAATTCTTCTAAACACGTGACAGCCAATGGACAAATTCAGTCCTTCCAACATGGTGGTGTTTTTTGGTGGTTTGGGGTTTTTTTTCCTCTTTTTTTAGTAATAAGATACCTGGGATTTCAGGTGTAAATGTGCAGCATTCCATGCAGAGACTTACCTCTGTTCATTTGCATACACACAGTAAAGCATACTGGTTTTTACTGTCATGTCACACCTGGAAATACCTATCTCCTGGCCTAGTTTCAACTAGATAGTTTATTGGTTGTGTACGGTTACAGCTGAGGCAAGACATATAGATCCTAACAAATATGTTTAAGGGTCCCAACATACCTGCCACATCACAGAACAGAAAACCCATTAAAGTGCATGTTTGGCCACTTCACTGCCACCATTTTGTTCACATGACATACACTGCTACTCCTATGAAATACTGATCTCATGACAGAAGTGCTGATGTCTCCATCATATGACGAATTACAGTACTAAATACCATTGTTCCAGCTACAGGAAAGCATCCTTCTAGTATGCCAGGTTGGTTAACCTCACCCGTGCATATCCAGTCCAGTCCTCACCCGTGCATATCCAGTGCCCTTAGGCACCTAATCCAGATGGTGCTAAAAAACTACGTACACTTGACTGGTCAGCTTTCCTGACCAAAACACATTTCCTAACCAAACTTACAAAGGTAGCCCAAGTAACAGAAGAGCCAAGACTACGCCTGTTTCATATGCTTTACACAAGATTACAGGGACAATGCAGAAGAAACAGATCTGCACAGACTGAGGCTGTACAAAATCATGAGTATAAAAAAATAGGCACAGAGTTGGCACAAACCATTCGCGTAACGACTGTTTCAGAACGGACACAAATGTCTTCTTTTTTTAACTGAGTCAAAGAAACCTGTTCCTCGTACCTTAAAAAGCACATAACTCTGAGTCAGAAATATTTCCTTCTGGTAAGTAAACAGCTCATATTATTTGCACTAGTAACAAAGCTTGTTAAAACAAATGAAAGTACACCCCTAAGGTAAAGGAAACTGCCTTTTTTTTTGGACACCCACAATGAAAACAAAGCAGCCACCAGAATACCTCCTGCAAAGGCTTCATAAATTCACACAGTTGTTGACTAGTATGTCCCAAAAACTTACTCACCTACATCAACAGAGGTTCTGTGCCTACTTTTAAGCCCATAAATACGGCTGACAATTTGCCTGCCTGACTGGCCCCAGAGATACTACTTCACCTCATTATTGGGCATTTTGTAAACATCCAAGTTGGATTTTTTTCAAGGTTAGCTCCAGTATTTCATGTTTGGTTTCGGCTGGAACACTGAAGAAACTACAGTCAACACTAAATGCTTAGAGGGAATGTGTCATCTATTTAAATCAGAAGATTTAAAAAGTGAGAGAAACGTCTCCTTAAGTTCATGGGACAACATACAGAATCACAATTACAGAGATTCCGATAAAAATGCTCAGAACTTATTCAATTCCTACCTAATCAAACTTAAAATACCTTCAGAGAAAACAAGAGCCATGAACCACTCTCCAGAACTCAGTTAAAAGTACAGAAATACATAATTTACTACAAATTTAAGAAATAACCTGTCTTTATCCCCAGATTCACAAAACTAAAGACAATTCAGAGAACAAATAAAATAGGAAACAAAGAAGTTACAGCACAGAGCTGGTCAACTTCTCCAAAATTAGGCATCAGAATACCCTAACCAAAGCTATTTCATTACTATACTTAAGCCTATCAGAAAATTGCTGGGATTTTACAGTACAGGAAAACAATGTGATATTTCTGTCTAATTTTTAGAGTATAGACAGTCATAAACCACTCAGATTTGTACCAAAGGCAAGACCAAAGAAGAGGAAGGTGAGGGCTCTTTGGGATGGTTTTTTTGGTAGGTTTTTTTTGGTTGGTTGCATGTGTGGTATTTTGGGTGGTTTTTTTCTTACACCAACAGGGTTGTCCTATTAAAAACAAAGTGTGAATTCTGAATAGAAAAATTATTGGTAACAGAAAAATTTAACACAAATATTTTTTGTATTCCTTCAGATAAGCTGTTGACTAACATCATATAGGTTTGGTTTTCATTTCTGAATGCTAAAAATCTCCTTTAAAGTCAGGAAGAAATGCTAATGAATCTACAGTGACAGAAAAAGGACAACCTCAAGAATGTAAAAACCAGTGCACTTTCTCGCTCTTAGAATCACAGTAGAGAGGTAGACCTGGGGAACATTTTTCTTTGCTGGACAAGCTGTTCCTCTTCCTCTCCAACCCTCACACATGCCAGGAAAGAAACTGGACCTCTCATCCGCCAGCACTTTCTGCCACATGTGTAGCGGTGAGAATCACAGTGAACTTGGCCAGTAAGTCTCACCACCAATAAAGTCTGGGAACAGGGGCTTGCCATTCACAGGAGCATGGCACCACATAGTAGGGAGGTACCTACCTTACTTCAAAGGCTAACACAAGGGAAGGTCTGTGAGAACCCATGCTAAAGCAGCTCATCAGCAAGCCTACCACTTCTCATCACAACACGACCCTATCACCCAATACCTTCAAGGCTTTATAAGGACACAGAAGGCGGCAGTCACTATCCCAAAGCACTTACAGGAAAACAAGGCAGACAAAACAAACTTTCAGAGGTTTCCCCAAAGCAAACATGTAGAAAGAATATACAACAGACAGTATCTACAGTCTTCTTTGGTCATGTGCCACACAAACAACCTTTCCACCTCAGTTTTTGAGCATTTCAGTTCAGTCTGTGTACTCGACAGGCAAGCTCTACTTCCTCCCATTCTGTAATTGCTCCAAAGCCTGCAAATGTTTTCTTTATATCCACTTATTTAGGTTAATTCACCACCACGTTGCCCCCCAACTTATCTTCCACCTTTTTCCCCAGAAAAAACACTGCCACAACACAGTATATTTTTTGAAATAAGCACCTGATTAGGTAGCACTAACTGGCATTTTGTTCTCAACTTCACAGATTTTTAAAGAAACTTCAGAGTGCTAACAGTCACTGGAGTTTGTATACAATGCAGTTATCTTCACTACATGCCACAGGGTCTCAGTGTTTAGGCATTGCTCAAGAGCAAAAGAGATGAGGAGATTTCACTGATGTCAAAATATATTAAAAAAAAGAAAGGAAGCAGATGAGCACAGAGTATCCACTTCACTGTGGGAGAGAGTAGGGAGAAGCCAGCTGCTGTCCCACTCCCTGTGACAGCACATACAATCAAGACTTTCTCACAGAAGACACACTCAGAACAACTATGGTATTAAAACAACAAAAAGCAGCACTTCTGTGTGAAGAAACGAAGTTATTTATACTGGACCTTTTCAGGCACATATTGTTTCTAATACCAATCCAACTTACACTAACAACAACAAACGCTTTCAGAAAAAATAATCCCCTCCTCTCTCCTCGCCACCAATTTATCTAGTGTCTTTGGTGAAGACTCCCAAGAACATGTATAAGAACAGCCACAGTTTCTTTGCAAACAAAATAATCATAAATAAAATAAACACTTCAATAACCTACAACCACTGTTTTGGTAGTTGGAAGCCTGGTTTTAGCATGTAAATTCTATGAAGTTCCTACCTCTTCTGATGAAAAAAAAAAATTCAGAAAATTACGGTAATACTGAGATAGTTTCTGAAACTCTACAGCCAAAACATTGTTGTATGTGCCTACATCTGAAGATGAAGAAAGCTGCTGGCAACAAACATAAACATTAAGGGCTTTTCAAAAAGTAGTCATCAAAAATTATCACATGGACAGTGCTCCTAGGAGAGCTGAGTAGAATCAGAAGCAAAACAGCAGAAATATTCAGAGGACAGCCACTCAAGAAGACAAAACCTGAAGTTTAAAAAAAAAGCAACCTACCAACCAGAACACCCTATAAAAAGCAGCAAACAAACAAACAAAACTCCCACACACCCAAAAACTAAAACCATAACCACCACCCATCATCCCACTGACAGCAGTCAGACAAGAAACATACCTACCACTTCCTACCAGCAGCAGCAGGGAGCAGCTACAGAGCTGCCACGCTTCAGGGGCAGACGTAACAGTTCTACAAAAGCAGTACTGCCCTGACCTCGTGTTGTATGCCATGCCAAAAAGAAATCTTGGGTGAAAAACCCATCCCTGTCAAAGAGCCACACCGGGAAAGTAAATGGGATAAGGCACAAATCATGTTATTGATGCACCAAATTCTTCTTTTGAAAAGAGAGTCAGGAGGGCTTCATTACTACTTTTCAACATTACAATGATTACATTTGTTAAGGAATTCCTCATTTTTTTCACTCAAACTGAAAAAGGATGCATCAGGTAAAAGCCTGTAAAGGTAAATTATGCCAGACCTATAGCTTGCACTTTGCTTTGCTTGTGTTCTATCGCTTTGTTGCGGGAAGTATTTTCCAAGAAGTGCTAACAGTTGGCCTAGAAAACAAAAATTAAAATTATCTAGATCCCTGATTGCAGCTAGTCGGAAAAATTGATAAGGCACTTGGAATTCCTTCTATCCTGTTTCCCAAGATACATCCTTTCCCCCACTCCAGATGCTTTGTGAGGACTATAACATTATCAAGTACTCATTTAAGGCAAGGAAAAAAATTCAAATACTCAGAAAATAACATCCCTTTATAAAACGAAAACGTGATTTCCAAGTATCTCAGACTACAATTTCTATCTTTTTTTATTTTCACTCAGAAAAAGTAAGACTACTCCAAACAGTATGGTAAGTATCTAACTTGCAACATTAAGTATACTGAAAATAGTTATTACACACTAACAATAGGCCTGAAATACTCCAAACCCCAGCAATCTGACCTTTATTCTGATTTGAGCATGAACTTCACATCCCCTGGATTAAGTTTCAATAAATACTGAATTACTAAATATCCCATCATCCTTCAACTAGTTGATTACATGTAAGAGTAAGGACTCAGATTCAACCAATAAATGTGAACCAGAGATTTACCATTTCCAGTAGCTGGATTCAGTCATACCTGAAAGCAGCAATTCCCATACCAAGAGTATCACAATTACATCTACTGGAGTGAGAGTTCCCTGTATTACCAAGTTTGCTCAGACCAAAAAAATGCATACTCACTGTTAAGCCACTGTCTTTCCCCCCTTTAACCTCATTGGCAAAGTAAGGACGTTGCTGCAACATTTTATCAACGTAACCGCTGCTATGTACAGTTGAACAGTGACAGAAATGCAGTACCGCTGAACACTCATTTTTATTTGGGTTATTTTATTGCTTTAAATTTTAAAAAAAGCTTGCTCTCCTTCAATGAAGCACCACTTATGAGTAAATACCATAGAATTCTGAGACTTTGTACCAAGATGAAATACTTATTACAGGAAACTGCATCACATACCAGGCAACATGACTGATCGTATCACAACTCTTACCAATTAAAAAAAAAAACAACCCACAATTAGAAGTTTAATCAAAATGATTACATAGTCTTTCTTGACAGCCAGCTTGATTTGAGCAGCAAATTCAGTGTCACAGAATTACAGTACTGCTGTACCATAGAGATGCACTGTATTTGCCTCCGTTTTTACGTAACTGGGGAAGTCAGTGACCATTTCACACACCTGCCTACCAAACTGACACCCTTCGTGGGCACGACTTTTCTACCATCGCTGCTAACAGCAAGGGTTCCTGTTAACTGACACAAGTTTTGGGTTAAGGAACACAATATGTACAAGCATGAAAACTTATGTGCTTTTTTTTTTTTAATTAAGCACGAAAAGTGTATTTTTCCATGATACTACAAACTACATTAAATCTTTTAAACAGATAGCCCAGTAGTATCTTTAGGCATATCAGCCAGAATAACCAACATGCACAATTTCCTTGGGTAACTGAAGGTCTTTTTCCAGCAGCTATATGAAATTTGCATCTACAATGAAAAAAGAAGGAGCAAGGAAAAATATTAATTATAAAAAAATCAGTTTGCCGTTAAAGTACGTAAGAAAATAAACAAATGTATTTTTAGAGAAGACGGACTTGTTTTGCTTTATTTCACCAGGGATTTCTTAACACTCTGAAGATGGGTGGACACTAGTTTCATCTGAAAGAATTGGGTTCTGGAGGCTATGCCAACTTAAACCAGTCTCAAAGTCAATTTAAGCAAGTGCAAGGTTGTTTGGATATAACCTAATTTTACTAATTCTTTCCCCCCCTCCCAATCTCTGAAAACATAATACAGTATAGTCACAATTCAGGGCACAGAGGGAACTAAATTCGATTTGGCTTAAAGTAACTGTAAAATTAGAGTAGTGCATTTGGTATCAAAATAACAGAAGGAATAAAACAACTACCTTAAGGCAGTCTCTTAATAACTGCATCACTTGAACTCTGCCAAAGACAAAACTTCTTTGAAAATGTAAAAACATGAGGAAAGTGAGTTATCAACTAGCCAAACACACACAGCCAATCAGCAACTGTTCAAAGGTCTTTAATTCACACCAACTTCAGGTGAAACTGCACAGAAAGTGCCACAACTATTCTGTTTCCTCAGTTTTAAGTTCTCAGAAGTTCTGCAAGCTGACAGAAAGTCTGAAAGTATTTGAAAGTAATAACTATGTGTGAGAATATGTGTGTTTTAATATTATGGAGATTTTTACTCCCTTTTCAGTTCCATTTTCTCTGGAAGTAACTTCAGAAGGCTTAGATTTTTTTTAAAAGTATACATGCCAGTAGGTTCTGCTAATACTTGGAACTACAAGCACAAACGATTCCACAAGAAATTCCACTGACAAACCCTGAATTCAGTGTCCATAGTGCAATTCAGCCTACACTGTTATTTTAAAGTGGAAGGCATTGCCACTATTGTTTAACATCCTGTTCATTCAATTGCTGATGCTCCTTTTTCGATCATTTGCTGCTGTACTAAGCAGCCTTATAAGGATGCTCTAAGTGACCACTGCCTTTTCCTACTAGCCACATCACCTGTTGAGATTTCAAGACAGCAGTATCCTCTTAATAGTCACTCAAAAACTTTCAGACGTTTTCCTATGCGCATTCCTTTCAGTGCTACTCAGTATAAACGAGATGCTGCGCTTCATGAAATCTCAATTAAACAAAAAGTCAGAGGGGTACACCTTTGCTCTGATTTTGTTACAATGACATCTGCAAAGAATTTTTTTACTACAAAAACCACCACACAGATTAAACAACAGAAAATCTATTTTAAAAGTTTATTTGGTGCTAGTAACAATAATTTTCCCCTCCTCCAAACTCCTGTTCCTTGGCATTTTTTTTAATTAAAATCTTCAACTTAGTGAATGATAGATATAAGAAGAAACTATTTTAAAACAATATAATATTATGAAGATTATTAATTTCGCCTCTGGTTGTAATTCCTCTACAACTCTGCATCCTCTGCAGCTACATTAGACACGTTTGCAACATCAGCTTTGATTATAAGTCACTGTAATAGGATTGTCACACTGCACTGCTCCTCCATGCACTCTGCTTAAACTCCTCTCCAATCAAAATTTCTGCATTTTCTCTGCATCTGACTCACTAAAAGCTTCTCCTGATCTATTTCACATTGCCTAATCAGTCCATTTATTCCGCCCTCCAATCACCTGTCTTGCATAAGTCAGGCGGTGAAGAATCACATTAAGTTACCAAAACTCTGAAGCACTTCACTCTCTACTGCGAAGAATCTTCTCTTTAGAGAGTTGTTTTATAATTTGAATGAAGAATTATTTTGTAACTTGTATTAAAAAAAAAAAAGTCGCAAAACTTCTCAGTAAAAGGCATGATTCTGCGGTGGAATCCCAGAGGTGCTTATCAGTCTCTCACGAGTGTTTGCCCCATGTGTTAATTCATTAATCTATACAACATGAAATGGCTTCTTACTCTAAAATGTGGTGCACATTCATCCCCCATGCGTCTGAAAGCTAAATTCCATGACACAATCTTCATAATTAAATTATGTGCTAGAAGGGGAGGGGGGCACACGACACAGGAACCAGAATATCACTGCAAATGAGATTTTTGCTTAAAGGGCCAGAGTTGTACAACACTGACAGGAACCTATTTCAATATACCATGTTTGTGTTCTACTATCACTGTGACTTGTCAGTTTAAAGCCCACACTACCCCAACAAACGATTTCCAATAGCCTAAAGGTTACACGTAAGCCATAAGAAGAAAGCACACTTTCTAGATTTCTGAAAAATTACGCTGGTCAAGACGATGCTCATCACTGCAACCTGATGTAACACAAATTTTGCCAGACCCTGAAGCAGCTGGAAGCCCGAACACAGGCTCTGATACCTGAACTGTTAACTTTTCCTTCGCTGTGGGAATACACCTCGGCTCCGGGAGCCCCGCACACTGCAGTCAGCCCGCGGTGCGCGGGGCACACCGGCTAGTCCCACGGCGGGCCCTTCGTAACACCCTGCGTTTCAGAGCCCACTGCTTCGTGCCACGAAGGAAGGGACCGCACGCTACCCCCGCCCCAGGAGAGCGGCAGGCTCCCTTCACCGCGCTGCCCGTCAGGCGGGCTGGCAACACGCGTGGCGACCGGCACTTGGGTGGGCGAGCAGCAGCGAAGCGGCGAGAGGCAGAGGGCAG
>NW_010270930.1:0-1730 GCF_000690775.1 Eurypyga helias
GCTTGTGGAGGCCACGCAGGCCAAGCCGCGAGCCAGCCGCCAGCCCCCGCAGTCCCGAACCTTCCCCTCCTGCCGCTTCGTGTGCTACGGGAGGCAGCAGCCCCTCGGTTTGTTCCTTCAAAATCGAACCAAGCCCCGGCTCAGACTCAGCAACCTTCCCAGAGGTTTTATGGAAGAGAAAAGGCCGTTCTCAGGCTAAAGGGATTGCAGTCAAACCCACAAAATCTTTTCCAAATGTATCCCGAAAACCAAAGGAAGTGTCAATTGTAGCTCGTAGGAGAAGGGGGTAACAAGTAAACCAGGATTATTTCAGCTGCAAAACTCAGAGAAGCTCCTTTTTCAACCTCGGCCAGCCCCGCAGCAGGACTCAGGGTAGGGTCGGCCTTCTGTAAGGTCTCACCAACCTGGTAACCGAGCAGAACAGCTCCAGTGGTGGAGAAAGGAAAAGAAAGCAAAAAAGGAAGAAAATAATAGTTCCTGCTTGGTGGCAAAGATGTTGCACTCATTCCCCATCCCAAGTGCAGACCCCAAATCCCAGGGAGAGGGCCGGCAGTGGGAAGCTGAAACACCCACCCTGGGCAGGGGCGACGAGCTTACGGCGAAGAGAAAAGCCAAACCGACCGCGTGTTTAAAAACTAACAAAAAACTGCTTAACCTCCCGTCTCCTCTCCTCAGACGTGAACCAGCCAGCCCGTCCGCTGGTCTTCCTGAAGGCCGATGAGCAGGTGAGAGGCTGAAAAACCCCACGAGGCTGCTCTTAAACCCAGGGACCCGGCCAGGTTCAGCACGCAGAGCCCACCCCGGGCAGTCGGTCAGACCAAAAGGCGGCACAACAGGGCTGATTCTTCCATTAAATTGACCCAAAGGCTCAGCAGCAGCGTCCAGAGCAGAACTTGGGAGCAGACAGTAGGATTTGGACAAATGTGTTTACAGGAAGCTCTGGCTCTGCCTCCTTTCTTCCCATAGCGGTCTTCCCGATCCCATGCCATGGGATCGTTCAGCACCGCTGATGGCACCGGAAGAGACTCCCGCTGGGACGTGGGTGAGCTGCGACAGAAATGGCCACGTTCCGGGAGGGCGAGGAAGCGCCGTCTCCCCATCCTGGTCTCGGCAGGTTTCAGGAATCCCGAGAAGGTCGGCAAAGCGGCGTGGCAGTGACGCGGGAGTCGCCATGCCCCGCCGCAGCCACGCCAGGGACAACCCTCTCCGGAAGCCCGAGGGTCACACGGCAATTGCTTTTGAGCCACGCGCCCCAAACCCTGCCGTTCCGGCGAGGAACCCCCTGCAAGCCCGGGGTGCGACGACCGGCGCTGCAGGAATCCTGCCGGCGAGGTCACCGGGGTGGTTGGTGTTTGTAACGGAAAAGGGGCACGGGAAGGTTACCGACACGGCTGCTGCCTCTTCAGAAAGCCACGTACCACCTTAAAAAAAACGCCCACCCCAAACCAAATCACAGCTGACCTATTCCACCGCGAATATTTAAGATTGCCTTTAACCTCAATATAACGCCAATGAAATTAACGGTGAAATCAGCATGAAGGAATAAATAGAATAGGGCAGAACAGAACAGAATAGGCTGTTTCAGTCAGAAGGGACCTACAGCCCAACTGGCTGACCGGAAGTTAGAGCATGTTATTAAGGACATTGTCCAAATGCCTCTCAAACGCTGACAAGCTTGGGACGCTGACCACCTCTCTAGGAATTTCCGGTGTTTGACCCCCCTATGGGTA
>NW_010270931.1:0-276 GCF_000690775.1 Eurypyga helias
TTTTGATTAAGATTGCACTCTAGATAGTGTTAGGCCTGAAGTGATTTGCATCGGTGATTCAGAAGTAAATAGAACTCCTCCACTAATTAAGGTGTGTGACTTATGCAGAATGGTAAACAAAGAGGCTAGAACTGTTGCATGCAACGATCATGACCTCTTGATAAGCTTGACCCACTTAAGTGGAAGGTATTTAAGTATTCACCTGCACAGATACACTTTTGGGAATAAGGAATGAAGGTCATGCCTACAGAATGGGATGCTGTATCCCAGCAGGAA
>NW_010270931.1:288-2427 GCF_000690775.1 Eurypyga helias
GGCAATCAAAGGATAAGCAAATCAGCATGAACCCCCACAGTTATGCTGTGGCCAAAAAAGGTTAATGGGATTGCTTGGATTAGCAGCGCACAAACAGGGCAGAAGTAAGGGAATGTTAAGTCTGAACATGGCATTAGTGGGATCAACGCTGGAATGCTGCATCAAGTTTTGGCATCAGCTGCTCTAAAGAGAGGCGTAAAGGTATGAGAGAGAGCCACAAGTGATTAAATGGCAGGAGAAACTGCCTTAGAGACAGCCTGAGAGAGTTTGGTGCATTTAGCTTGTAAAAAAGAAGATTGGGTAGAACTTGATTATTACGTCTAAGTATCTACCTTCTTGGGACCGGGGGAGGGAAAAGCATCAAAGTGTAAGGTGCCTTTTAACCTAGTTAATTACACATGTAAACAAATAGTTGAAAACGTGAGTTGACATGTAAATACTCCAGAAATTATTTTACAGCAAATGACAAACTGGTGGAATAAACTACCAAACATAACTTCACCCTTCTTTGATTTGGTACCTTCAAACAAAGCCAGAATACCTGTCCATAAGAGAGCTGAACATTGCCGACTCCTGTAGAAGGTAACTGCGTGACTGAAGGACCGGTGACGTACAAGGGAACAGACTAGCAAATGTGGCCTCTTGTCTGACCTGTGTCAGTCTACCAGTGGCCAAAGGCGTATGAATTAGGCAGGGCTCACTGTGCAAGGCTTCCACGTCAGGCCTGCAGACTGAGCAAGGAAGTCAGGGACTACTGAATGCTATGGCTGTGAGGTTTGTGACAGTGCCAACTTATTTGCAGGGCTCCAAGTGCACCACTCTCAAGCCTCTATTAGCTGTGCCAGCAACTCCAAGGAGCTCATCTCTCCAAACTGACAGCCTGTCACTCTGATAACCATGACAAATTTGAGTGTAGTTCAGGGTCTGCTGTTTGGCTCTCTCACAGGTAATGACAGCTCTGCTTCCTTGGGAGGCTTCCCGGAGACCAGGCACCTTTCATGGAGTGCGTCACACTCATTTCTTGTTCCTAGAAGTAATTTTGGACAGAAGTGTGTACATGTAACAAGCAAACAAGCATGTACTAAGCTCCTGCTACGCTCCTTTCTGCATGTAGTCCTGGTAGTTGGCTGATACAAGTGTGTTGGTGCTTTGTTCCCCTGTCAGTCTCATGTAGGCTACCGGAAGGAGTGAATGGGAGAACCTTTCCAGTGCCTTGTTGGTAACTATACAGTTTTGGGGGGGGGGGGTTGTAGCTTTCTTCCCCTGAGCTGAAGCAGAACATGCAGCTTCTCTATGAGACTAAGACTCCAAAAGACTGGTATTGTTGTCTGGGAATTATGGTCATTATCTCCCAGGGATTTCAGTGCTGCAGGAAATAAATGTATACATCTGCAGAGAACACCAAGGGAGGTTCCTGTCACTTATAAAATGATCTTTGAGATGTGCCAGACAGCATGGCGGTATGGAATAATCGAGGTTTCTCTGCTGAGTCTCACATCTCTCAGAAAGAAGCTAAAATCCCAGATCTGCTGCTGCCAGTCATGTACAAAACCACCTGAGGCGGACAGGGTTGGGGAAAGGACTTTTTTTCCTTCCGATGTGGATGGTTAGAGTGCTTTTCTGGCAGACACAGTAACTGCTCCGCAGAGTTTATTCGGAGGCTCCTGTCCGTTGTAGAAGAGCTGTATATCATGGGGTGAAACTCTGGACTTCATGAAGTTGGTCCACTTCACACAGAAACAAAGGGGAGGGTGGCTTTCACATCCCATCCCCAGCCGGTGTTTAGTTGCGTGTTTGAAGCAGAACAACTGCGAGGGGAGAGGCACCCAACGCTTCCTCCACAGAGTACTTAATCTCAGTGACTCAGACCTTGTCTTGTCCCAGTTGCTGTGTTCAGAACCTTTCCTGAAACTGAGCAGAGACTGAATTTGAAATGTACGTTTTGTCACCAGAATAGGCACTTAGTGGCACGGCTACTGGGTGTAATGGGGTGGGTGCTGTTTGCAGCTTTCTGTGAGAAAAGCAGGAGTCTGGTGTCAGTGGCTGAGAATGCCCTTTGGAAACAGCTTTCTGGGGCTAAGCCCAAGTCCTCCAGGCATGAGCTTTTCCCTGGCACTTCCTTCTGCCTAGCTTTTCCTG
>NW_010270931.1:2440-7725 GCF_000690775.1 Eurypyga helias
AAGCACCTTTCCTAAGTGCTTGAGTCTCTCCCTTGGCATTGTGCAGGGAGCCTAAGCTGGCGAAGGATTTCAGATTGGTGCCATGTCTAATTTTCAAGTTGCCTTCTGAATTGAGACTGCAGTCTTCTCAGCACACTGTGAGAAAGTTTTCTTCACCTAACCTGCTCATGACAGGGTTGCTGAAGTGTTTCTCCTTGCCTGTTGTTGCGTGAGTGCTATCACTTGCTCCCTTGTGCCCAGACCCTGAGGATGCAGTCTGGGAGGGTGAAGTCTAAGGAGATATGATGCCTAAAATCCAGCCGCTCTTAGACGTGATTTCCAGCCATTAGCCTGAGCAATGTGTCTGTATATCTGGTTATAACAAGGGCAGTATGATTTGAGGGAGACTGCACGGCAGGAATTTTGTGCTGGGGACCTTTTCCCTAGAGCCCTTGTCTGCTTCCAGCATGATATATGGGTGACAGAAAAAATTTGCTATTTCTCCTCTCATGATAACTGAACGAAAGTAAATTTGCTGTGAGCATGCTATGTTGACATCAACTGAAAGTAGTGAGTTCAAAATCATTTTCTTTGTCCAAGCAGGAAGACTGATGATGTGTTTTCTTGCTCTCTCCTAGCACGTCTTGGGATCAGCTGGCTATGGCAACGGAGGGCTACCTAGATAGAAACTGAGGGACCACTGTATCTTGCAGAGCTGAGCTAATCCACTGAACCTACTATTATTTCTCTCCAGTGTTATTCCCCTAGTTTGCTTGAGCCAAAATGCTCAGACAAATAATCACCTTGCATCAAAGTGAGCGCTGTAAACCCTGCTGATTCCCACAGGCACAGTTGAGAGTAGCCACAGAAGTGAATTGCAGCTAAAACTGGTCAGAAATGGGTTGGTGCTTTGGTCTGGAATTTCTTGCCTTTGGCTCTCAGAAAGGGGACATTTGATTACCCAGACATAACAATACTGATACTATCTCACCTAAAATAAACATGTGAAACCTCTTGTGTTATCCCTGGAAATGTTATTTGAAGACAAAAGTGGTGTAAGAACACAGCTTAGGTGGTATGTCTCTGTAACACTGTCCATGTCTACTCCTAGTTAGGTGCCTGGAGCCCTCCCCAGTAGATAGGGAAGCCAAGATGGATCCAGAATCCATGCCAAATCAAGGTAAATATTTAAGAAGACTGAATTTTCTTTTGGGGATGCCCATTTCTCTCCACTGACTGAAAGAGAGTCTGCATGACTCGCGTAGATACCAATTTTCTAGACATCTAAATTTAGAGACAAATCCTACCCATTATACAGAGTATACCCAACCTGAAGAGAATGACTGATTATGTTCTTCAATATTAAATAGATCTGAAGGCAGATCTGCTTCAACTGATTGATCACATTCTTCTCAAACAGCATTATGTGAATATTTCTAGTATAGCTAGGGAAGTATTAATGTCACATACAGAAAGACCTGAAAAAACTGAGAGGGGTTATGACTCTCTTTTCCAAAAGGAAAGGGAACAACAGGAAGGCAGAAGAAATATGTGATCTGAGTCAGGGATTTATTGCATTTCAGTAAGATGCTGCTTCAAATTTCCATCCCTCTGCCAAAGAAGTACTGGATTAGTCTTTTTAGTTTGAGACTAGGTGCAAAGCTGCTAATCACTTCCAAGTGGTAAAGGGAAGTCTGATCTGCCACTGGTGGTTTGTCTGATGTATCACCTGAAAGTAATGCGTATGTTGATGTCTTACAAGTCCTAATACATGGGAACTTAAACAGAGAATAATATCTATTTAGTTAAAATAATTCTCTTCCAGGAAGACACTGATTCCCCCACCCTCCCACCCCCACCCCATGCTTCCATTTCCTCTGTGTTTCTAAAGCACAGTGCAGACTCATGGCTACTAGCAGCCAGAAACCCAGGCTCTCAGCCTTTTTCAGGATCAGACCGTACATTTTTTTTTTTGCAGCTTCATCTTTAGGCTGTTCAAGGCAACTGATACTCTTTCCACTCTTATTTCACTGAACTTATGGAAGTAACTGGGGTAGGGCATAAGAAGAGAGAAAATCTAATTCAGAAACCATCCAAAACTGTGTCTATTTACAAATGGCAAAGTGACACTGCGTCTCTGATAAACTGTTGTTGTTGGGTTTTTATTTAGGTCAACAATTGCGTGAGCGTTTCACAGTTGGATGTTTCTTTGTGCTCTCAGCTCCTTTGACTGTTTAAGTAGATTTAGAAACATAATTCTGGAACAGAACCCCCAAATGTTTTTCTTTGATAAACATTTTCTTTAAAAAAGGGACATTTTTCTCAAAAGCTCCTTAAATCTTTTCCATAGAATTCCTTAAACTCTGCCCAGATCAAGCTTAAATTAACAGCAAGTTGCAAATAGTTAAAGCTGAGGTATTTTTTTAATGAAAACCCCATCTAAAATATTTTAGCTTTTATCGTTAAGACTTCTTTTTTCTCCTCTTCCTCTTCCACACTTCCCAGCTGAACTTTTCCTACACATTGTACCTCAGCAGTTAAGTCCATGCTGGCCTCTTCATTTCCCCAGGCTATACCGCTTCTGTACATGAACTAGTTCTTGTACAGAGACACCCGAGCTATCAGTATGGCACTACAATGCCTCCTGTGGCCCTGCCCTCTCCTGCCCTCGGTGCATTTCCACTTGGCCCTGCCCTTCCCAGTGCATTTCCGCTGGGGATGTCCTTTCCCTTTCCCGTGGGCTGCACCAGCTTCCTGCCTGTAATGCTTACCCTGTTGTAAAGCCTGGGAGCTACTACTATTTCCTCATCTATTTTAGGAGTCAGAGTTTTGTCCCTGACTGCTTGCCCTCACCTTCATTTGTAGCTTCCCTTTCTTTTTGTCCTGGATTTTTTTTAACACAGTTTTATCTCTCTCTTTTTTTTTTTTCTTTTCTTCTTTTTCCCGCAGAGTTGTGTTCTTGATCTTCTTGTCTGCAGGGACCAGGGGATCACCTGTAAAGTTAATGGAAGAGTTAACAAGGGAATGCAGGAGACTGCTATTTTTAGCATGCTACATCTTATGTAATCATTTTTCCCAGTGTGTTATCAAAATAGATAACAAATAGAACTTGGTTTCTGAGAAACCTGTTTCATGGCTCAGTGTTTTACAAGAAGCTCCCTTAGATACTGATACTCGGGCCACCATGAAAGAACTAAGCTCTCGGGATCCAATCATGTACTCTTGTTGAGGAAAACCCTCGCGGAAGGCGACAGGAGCGGTGCTAGAGGCTGCAGGGTCGAGCCATCGCTTGTCTTTGTACCACGCCTAACGCCCGTGCAGCTTCAAACAGCGATGGGCAGTTCCACGTACACCACCAAAAGCACTATGGCGAATACGTGGTCCAGCCCACATGGCTCCAGCCATAATATTGATAGAGGAGCCATGGCTTTATTGATCGGGGCATATCATGTCGCGTGAACTCAGTGCAACGCTCCTCCATGCACACCGACAGGTAGCGTGTGCCTTCCCATGAAGGGCTGGTTTGTGAAAGGCACCGCTCAGCCCTTAGGACCGTAAGCTGCTTACTGACCGAGCTAAAACTTGTTGGTGCAGCAGATTTCAGCACTGTACCTCTAAGTTTCATTGCAGCCTTTTATGTTGTTTGCCTCGCTTCTTCCTGAGTCTTTAAGAAGCTAGGGCGGAGGGTAAGCAGCGTCGTGCTGGGCCTGCATCACCCATTCACTACGACCAGGGTACCTCTTGCTCTCTCCCTCTGTCTTGTTACACCACCTCACAGTTAAAATACATGACACCTTTAAGCAGTTTGCCTTACCCTGCAAATGCCTTATACAGCAGTATTTCACAGCCCTTTTCAGACCCTGTAGGGAGGTAATGCAGCCTTCTCAATATTTCTAAGGGAAAATAAAGGAGACAAGCTTAAATAAATTTTAGGTGCTTTAGACACATGTTCCACATCAAGTTAATTAAAACCCTGGACCCTCACTGGAAGAATGCTTCATAATTTCTCTTTATTTCTAGTATTAGGAAATAGTTTTATTTCAAATTTCTTCTCAAAAACAGGTCAAGGCTTCAGTGAGGACTTCTGGATGGGCCCATCCATGTTTGGTCTGGTGTGCCACAGCAGGTAGATGCTTCTTCCTTAATACATGAGCTAAGGTAAATGATTTTCTGCAACTTACACAGATTAAATCCAAGGTCAAGCTCAGTGAGTCTCCACGCTCTATTCCTTGGCGATAAGATGTAACAGATGTTAAAAGTTCATATGTTTCCAAGCAGGAGTCTTCTCCCATATAAGAGTTACCTACCAAGGGTTATGAGCACATTCAGGAGCGACAACGACATCAGGAAGTCCTTGCGCCCAAAACGGCTGTAGGCTGGGAGAGTATGAAGGAGACATCTGTTATAAGCCAGGCCTGTGCTTATGCTCCAAGAGGGAGGGCAATGCAGGAGGTGGGCCCCTGTCTGACCCAGTGCAGATGTTCTGTGCAGCAGTTCCTCCCCCCGCTTTGCCGCCCGCGGTAAACACCCCTCCACAGCTCAGCACAGGTAAGATACCTTCCAGGAGCTTTGTGAGGATTACCTCCGTGTCTGTACAATGCTGCGTGAGCACCAAGCATTACGGCAAACTCCCTGGTTAGAAGGTTCCTCACAGATTACAAACTCATGTATGTAACGATTGTTAGATGCTTTGGATCCAGTTCTCACATCCCTTGCTATAACTTATTCCCTCTTCTTGCTGCTTCCAAAGGAACAGAGAGGGAGCCTCAGCACACACCACAACCAGGCCCAGCAGGTATGTAGCTTCAGATGGTTGGTGGGTCTTCCAGTATGTGGTTTCTCGGTGGACTGGCTGGGCACAGCTTTCTGCCACCGGGCAGCATGGCTAACGGATCGGACCCAAAACGCAGTCACGGACTTCAGGTCAGCAGTGCCAACACAACCCAAATGGCACGCGAACACCACCCACGGCACTCTGTGGGCAAGTGTGTGGGTCAGGCCCCGTCCTCGCAGGACCTTGCTGAAATGCACGTCTTCAATTTGAGGTAAAACGGAATGCTGATGGAAACTCAGTGACAACCCTCCTTTCTCTCCATTTCTGAACCAAATTGGCGCGCTCAGCTTATAAATCGATGGCGTGAGAGTCGCCAGGGCCGGAAGAGCCGTCTGGTCCTCGTGGGGGGGCACAAGGCGCAATTAGATGGTGCTTCGATTCCCGGTTTCCCCAGGAGTGCCATCCCGCGTCCCTCCGGCAGCTCGTCAGGGAGCCGGGCCGCGGGCCGTGCCGGGTGGAGGCAGTGCCCGGG
>NW_010270932.1:0-1569 GCF_000690775.1 Eurypyga helias
CAAGGTCCAGCATAGCACCTCTCCTAACCTGTTATCAACACATTCCAGGAACCTCCTGTCTTGCTTATGACCTGTTGTGTTGTCCCTCCAACAGATACTGAGGCTGGTGGAGTTCCCCATGAGGGCCAGGGCTTAATGTAAGGCTGCTTCTATCTGTCCATAAAGGTCCTCATCTGCTCAAACTTCCTGGTTGGATGGCCTGTAGCAGGCTCCCACTATAATGTCACCTGTGTCTGCCCTCCCTTTAATTGTAACCCATAAACTCTCATTCAGCTCCTTATCCACCCCCAGGAGGATCTCCATGTTCTCCAGCTGGCCGTTGACATAACGGGCAATACTTTAGCTTATCTGTTTCAACATGTCTCTAAAGCAGTGTTAATCACACATTACCTGAAGGCTGTCTGTTATTTGCCTATTTCTAACCACAATTAGGTTAATTTGTCCCCTTCCAGACAGTGACTGATTAAATATCAGTACATTTGAAGCATCTTCTCTAGCAATGTGAATTTTTCAAGAGCCATGAGATAGCAGGTCTATTAGTCCCCTTACAATACTGTACATGAATCTTTTTTAGAATATATTTCAAGGAACAGTGGAAGAAGAAGGAATGAGAGAAGCTGTAAAATGTGTGTCACTATTAGTGTCTTTTATATAAGCACAAAACCTCTTTTAATTGAAAGAAATTTCACTCAGAAGAATAATTTCAAAACTGTAAGATGACAATATTTCTTTCTAGTCTTTGTGTGATCTTCTGAGTTCTGACCTAGGCCATAGGAGTCTGGGCCACAAAGATGACTTAGAGCAAGTACTCACCCCATTTGCTTTGGACTATGCTAGCCATCTGAGTCAGGTGTACTTACCAACACTAAAATGAGGAATATATTAGGGGTATTGTAAGTGTTTACAGAGGAAGATTCACAGCAGCAGTTCAATTTATAACTTTGGTGGAAACGCAGTAAACAAAATTTGAAGGGAGCAATCTCATTTTTAAACTCTAACTTCTCTCAGCTCTTTTCTGCACTCTGACATAATCCAGCTTCCCTGAAACACAGAAGACACTGCTCTTGAAAGTTGCATAGTTTTTATTAATGTACTAAGTATACTTAATATTCCCTTCTTCCTCTAGCTGCTGAAAACAAACAAAAAATAATGATTTGTTCACAAATTTGACTCCTAAAAACAGTGTTGGGTCAGCCAGCATGTGAAAGGAGACTTGTGTAGTCTTGTCAACACAAATAGATCAAAAATTGTAACTCTAATACTCTCAGATCATAATATTGGCCTAAAAGTCAGAGGTTTTAGTACCTCTGTGTCACAATATGTTGAAAATTTAACCTTTCCTCTATCAATTTCAGCAGGTTGCACGGTCCCCTCCTCTTCTAACCCTTTTACTTTGCTCCCTCCAGACATATTTTTCTTCTATATTTTCAACTATCTTAAACTTTTTTTAGGAGTGTACGAATAGCACAAATTTATACAAATAATATTATCATGTCTATCTATACTGAATACAGCTGACTGCTAACAAGCACTCTTTCAAATAGAGTGTCATGGTCTAACTCCAGCTAG
>NW_010270933.1:0-16513 GCF_000690775.1 Eurypyga helias
GAGCCGGCCGAGGCTGGGCGCTGGTCCCGCTCCGTCAGGGCCCTGACGTCTCGGAGAGGCCGCTTGTCCTTCGCTGTGCCTCTCTTTTAATTCGCCGCTTTTATTTAGCCGTACTGGCAACGAGTGACTTTTAAATCGCCAGTAAACTTGCGATTTCGTTATCCGACGGAGCGCT
Organism: Eurypyga helias; assembly: GCF_000690775.1. Classification (NCBI taxonomy): domain Eukaryota; kingdom Metazoa; phylum Chordata; class Aves; order Eurypygiformes; family Eurypygidae; genus Eurypyga; species Eurypyga helias. The sequence continues at coordinate 176 of NW_010270933.1, forward strand.
CCTTTCCTTTACTCCTCGGTCCAGGGGCGGTCTGTGCATTCTGTGTGTTTCAAGCTGATAGTTTATTTGTTTCCTCGGAAGGAAGGCCACGTGTCGCTAGTTTATTGGTGTTTCTGCCCATTGTCTTTGAATTTCACTGACTCGTGTCTTCTCCTTTCCAAACTTAGCTGAAACAAAGCAGCTCGGACTTAATTTACCTGCCTCGACGTAGGAGTCAGGCATTTGAAAGTGGGGTTTTTTTGTTTCTTTTAAGCGTCTTTCACGTGGATTTTGAGAAATCCTGTCTTTTATATTTTTTGTGTTAACACTGCTGTATCTCAGGTATTGGAGGGCAGAGAGATCGGATTATGGATGACCTTCTGAACTGCAAATTCTTGCTCAGTGAACTGAAACTTCAAGAAATGCATTTATGTTAGGTACTTATCTGTGTGATCTGTAGAATAAAGATCCATATTTCTTTTTGTTTAGTAGGATATAGCATCTGCAGTAAGGATACACAGAATTTTGGGATTTAAAAAAGAAAAGTATAAATTTAAAATCAGAATTTTAAGAAAGAGCTTCACAGGAAGATTCTGTGACAGTGCTATGTCTGTTTCTCTGCTTTTAGCTAGAACAATTGGTTGTTATCGCTTTGTAGCCTGTGACAAAGGCCACTACTGATTTCCCCTACTACTGATTTCCCGGGCTGTGATGTTACAGCAAAGCCCGGGTCCTGTAGCTGACAGCAGCAGCTCAGGCTCTCATCAGTGTTTCCTGTGTGCTGTTCTTTTCATCATACGAGTTCTTTGCATCAAAGATGCTGCACAGTGATGAAAGTATTTCCTTCTCTGGGCAAGTTAAGCACTAATCTGCTGCACAACTTCAGTTGCTTCCCTATTTCTAGTGCTTGTCTCAAAATTGTACATATATAATGAACTAGGCTTTACCACGCCTTTGCGTGAAAAATGCATGTAATTAGGGTTTGCTGGTTTTGCTCTTGAAATGCAGGCCTGTATGAAGTGGAACTAACTTACTTTGCAACAAGTAAGTAACCTTAGGTAAACAGATGGCTCAGGAGATGAAAAATGAGATTAAACCAGGCTTGTTGCATCTTATGGTTTTGGAAGCAAAGTTTGGCTAGGGCAGTGAGGCAAATATCCTGGCAGTGAGCTTTTAGCCTAGGTCATGACTGTTGCACCCTTTACATCCTGAGGATGTAAAAGGATGTAGAGTCCACTACAGAAGAGAGTGAGGAAAACTGCTTTCATAAAAAGGCTTTTAAGTGGTCTGGCAACAGATTGCAAGTCTTGACTTCTGTGTTTCTGAAAACCATCTAATTGAGAAGCAGGCACTGTGGTGCCCTCCTCAAATGAAACTTTCAGGCGGAATCCAGAAGTCACTGATGTCTGGATGCAGCTTTTTCATGTGGGATTCACCCCGCTTAAGAAAAAGTTACTACACCAGGCTTGCAGTAAATGCTGCAAGTTCAGTGGAGTGGCTGTAAGAGTTAAGTTTGGCCAGCACCGTGTACCTGAAGCCTTAACATGGGTGTCATCTTTTTTTTTGACTTGTGTAATAATGGGTTGAAGTTTGTGGAAAAGCTTTGTTGGAGTACAAGGGAATGGTCCGTATTCTACTGGAGGACAGGTTTTAGCTGCCACTGTCACTTGATGTCACCTGATGGTTTGTCCACCTGCTTTGCAGGTAGCTTTCAGACACAAAGAGACTTCACTTGGGGTGCAGCTATTTTACTTCTCTGAGCTGTCTTATGCAAATATTTATTAGCTACTTCTGCCATTTCAGGTGTTACAGTTACAGAATGAATCTCTGTTCTATTCAAACTGTAAGTCGTCCATGCAAAGGGAAGTTTCTTGCTCACGTCCAGCTCACTTCTTCCACGCTCGCTCAAGTCCTCGCAGCAGGTCTTTCAGTCCCAACACTAAAGGTTAACCCTAGGTGTCAGTGGAGCTGGAGACTGCAGAGGGTGAGTTTACACTCTTAGGGATTAATTTGTAGGTGGGGTTAACTTCTTTTTTCCTGGAAGTGCACACGCTCTGAAAGCTAGTTGGGAAGAGCTGGAGTCCTGCTGTTCCTTGCTACTCTCCATCTCCCAGGAGGAGGAACTGGGTGTCCCTAATGCCCATGACAATGTGTCCCTGTCAAAGAAGTTTTATGTTGCCAGGCTATACAGATGATGGATCCAGTGGTAACCCTTTTCACTTGTGCAGGATGCTTTTGTAGGTGATGCTTTGTTCTCGGTTTTCTAAACCCTCAGCCTGTGCTACAGTAGCCGGGGTGGTCTTTCTCTGTCAGGGGTGGATAGTTACAACAGCAATCAGGAGTGAGAGCCGCAGCCTGGTGCTTAGCTTCAGAGAAGGGTAAGCAGAATTGGCTGGCTGATTTTGCTCAAACTCCTTTGTGTCAGAAAAGATCAAGTCCGAAGTGATTTCCTTGGAAAAGTAACAGGCATTGTGCAACTCGCTCTAACGTCTAACGGAAAACTGGGTATTGCAATTCAACGGCATAATTTTGTTCACGGTGAGCTTGTTCCTGGAGTCTGCCGTTGGTCTGAGAACAGTGGAGCGTTTGGTTTTCTCACTCTTTCGTACCTGGGTACTACATAATTGTCATTCTCAACTTTCAAATTGCAGGTGAAATCAGTGTATTTTCCCAATTCTTGAGTACCTTGCATCTGCCAAGTGCATAGGAGTGGGTTTTCACAGGACTCCTGTGGCAGTCACTTGTTTTTCTGCTCACTCTGCAGCCTGGTATGGATATGGAGCAGAGTGGTGCTCCTGTGGGCTGAAAGCCTCTCCAATAAATTGCTGAGCTGAGACATCGCTGTAACTGAAAGCGAGACACGCTGGGGTGTCAGGGGTGGGATGAGCAGGCAGGAACAGAAGCATAATTTTGAAAGGCTGCCACTAAACCACCTTGGTAGTAGCAAAATGGTAGTTTTTGGGTTTATAGCGAGCCTGTCTATTAGATCTTCAGACAGGCAGAGCGTAGCAGTTGTGGTGTTACAGGTGCAGTAAGGGAACAAGGGAAGCACCGGTGACGGACGACATCTGCGCTTTTTTGGTACAAGGCACCTCATTTTTCCAACCGCAGGCTGCTGCACGTGAAAGACAGCTGTTCTGTTAGTTTGCCCCGAAGCGCAATACACATGTTGACACTTCACTGAAGCAGCAATACTGTTGAAATACTGCTGGTGTAGTGTGGCCAAAAAGAAACGTTCAAACGTCGAAGTCCGAGCTCTTTGCAAACTGAGGTAGCTGTCACTGTATGGGGAGCAGGAACCAACCTGTGTTGATACCGGTGTGTCTTAACAACAGGATATATACTTCATCCATCTTTAACCTAGTGGTGTTACCTTCGTGTTAAACTTGGCACAACTTAATCCACGTTGCATTTTTACTTTTCCAGAATCAATTACAAAAGAAGCAGACGATGATGTTGATGACGGTGATTATGATGATGACGATGACGATGATGATGATGATTCTGAAGTCAAAGAAGAAAATGGCGTATTAGTCTTGAATGATGCCAACTTTGACACGTTTACTGCAGACAAGGACACTGTGCTGCTGGAGTTCTATGCGCCGTGGTGGGTTCACAGCCTGCAGTACCTCTTTAGGTGTAGGATGGAGTGGTTGTCAGGGGAGTGTCTCTGCCAGCACACGCTCCTAAAAAGTGAAACAGGGTTGCAGTTTTAAAGGTAATTTAGGAGTAGCTTGCCTGCAGGAGAAGCACTGGACTCTACCCCAGTCCAGGGCAGGAGATGGCCTCTGATGGTGTGGAGGTAACCTTTTCCCTACCCCTGTGACAAACAGCCTGCTCTTTCTCCATGGATGTGAACCGTGCTGAGGGGTCCCATGCTGAGGGGGGCACAGCCATGGTTCCACCCTGCTCTGTTCTTACAGACAAAAATAATGGGGATGGTTAGTGGGGAAAAACAAGAGTCGAATATATTTGCAGTGAAGTTGCTGAGTTAGTGTTGAAGCCAGAACTTCTTTTCCTTTGTGACTTAGTGACATAAAGGAGACTTGTTTGTCCTTTTCTCATCTTTGAGTAGAGGGGAGAACATGATCTTGCTTGGGGGAGGGGGGGCTGCATTTCAACTAGTGCCATTTTAATTACAGAGAAGCCCATCTCTGTTTGGCTGTAGGTGCTATTTATCTCTGCTACACACTACTTTTCCCTGGGTTTTTTTCTTCATTTTCCTGGTTTCCTTTTGGACTTGTCAAGCTATATTCAGCTTTTCTTACACCAGTATCCTGTGCGGTGCCAGTTTTTGCAGCAGGAGCCTCTGTTCTCCACAGAACGCTTCGGTGCATCCAGAGACAGAGTGCAGGTGCTGTGATGCCAGGTGGGGGTGAGGTTTCTTTAGGCCAACTTAAGTACTGGCTCATCTTTCCCTTTAGATCAGTCCAGGGTGCTACGTAGAGAAAGATGAGCCTAGATTATGCAGAAGCCAAAGTCTCAGTGCCACCATGCTGGGGGGCAGGGCAGGGTGGAAGGAGAAGCACAGTACAAAGATGTTGAGATTGTGAACAAAGAGCCCTGGAAATGCAGTAACAAAACACCCCGGCCAGTCTGTCGTGCATGTACATATCTTGGCGCCTTCCTCTGGCAGGTGTGGGCATTGCAAGCAGTTTGCTCCTGAATATGAAAAGATAGCCAAAACTCTGAAGGAAAACGACCCTCCTATTCCAGTTGCCAAAGTAGATGCTACTGCAGCCACCTCGGTAGCAAGTCGTTTTGATGTCAGTGGCTACCCAACCATCAAAATCCTGAAAAAAGGCCAACCTGTTGACTATGACGGTTCTCGGACAGAAGATGGTAAGCAGCAGTCCTTTCCAGTTCTCTGTAACAAAGCAAGTGTATGCTCTTGCTTCTTCGTGTATTTTGAAGGACTTTGATCTTGTTACTTAAGCAGAATTATATTACGAAGGCTGAAATCCTGCCTGCCTTCTCAACTGGCTACGTGCTAGAGGACGGTTTTGCAGGTAGTACTGTTACTGATGGAAGGTTCTAGAAATATGACCCGACTAGAGGAGGAGGTAGTCTCATGCTTGCTGAAGGATCAGCTAGTAAGTAACGTCTGGTCTGTATATCGACTGTGTACAGACCCACGTGTTTCTTGCTTAATGAATGTGTCCTAGCTTCACTCAGGGGAAAATCTACCTTTTCTGTCTGTTCTGAGATGGAATTCTGCAAAGTATAGAACAGTACTCTACAGAAATAAAATGCTCTGTGGGGTGAAGAGAATATTAAAGACCACCTTGGCAGTAGCAGCAATGAAGTAAAGCCTAACGGAGCTTAATTAGGCAAGTGTCCTCCTGGAAGCTTGACTGTGTTTGGTTCAAGATCATGCTTGCCACTCTGATTTTAAGTTCTTGATACAAACTCTTGCATTTGATATATTACTGATATGCTAATGCAAACTTGCTAATTGAGCTATTGAACTGTATTTCAGCAATTGTGGCCAAAGTCAAGGAGGTTGCTGACCCCGATTGGACCCCTCCACCAGAAGTGACCTTGGTATTGACTCAGGATAATTTTGATGACGTCGTGAATGATGCTGACATAATCCTGGTGGAGTTCTATGCTCCATGGTAGGCAAAAAGGCAGGCACCTGAACCTTCCTAGCGCAGCTGGCCTGAACACGCTTGGGAACCTGTTTTCTCTTGTTCTGACTCTTCTGAAGAGGCTTGCCTTATGCAGGAATGTAGCTCTGACGCTCCTTATTTCTGATCTGGACGTAGGATCACATCACAGATCACTTGAGGGCTAGATTGGATTTGTGCCTCAGCAAGGGGTCATCTCCAAAACTTCACGGAAGATTCTCTGTATTTACTGATCCGGGAACATGTTGTGAGATACTGAAAACCAAAGGGAGTTGGTCCTTTGATTTAAAAATAGTTTCATTTTTAGAGGCCATCTAAAATAATATAGGGCCAGACATAGGGGCTAATTTCAGGTTTTCCTAGACCAAAGTGTCCTCTGTCGACTGAGTAACCCCATTTCTATTTTCTCCATCCTGGAAGACTTAACTCGTCCACTTCAGAGGTAGAAGGTACCTAGCAAGACCTGTGCCTTGTAAAAACTGCTCCACTCTCCTTCCCTAGGTGTGGACACTGCAAAAGGCTTGCTCCCGAGTACGAGAAGGCTGCCCAGGAGCTCAGCAAGCACACACCTCCTATTCCCCTGGCTAAAGTCGATGCCACTGCTGAGACTGAGCTTGCAAAGAAGTTTGATGTGACTGGCTACCCAACTCTGAAAATCTTCCGCAAGGGCAAACCTTATGACTACAATGGTCCACGGGAAAAATACGGTATTGCAACTTCTGCTTTTTCTTATTTTCTGAGGGCTTCGCCACCGATGTTTTGAGGTATCTGTAGGACTCGGTTAACATCATAGTAATGATAGTTGGAGAAACATGAAAAACCGTGCTCTCATGCCTACGTAGGCCAGCAGTATAAATTAATCTTTATAATAACATCTTAGGGAGGCACTGTAAGCTCCTTTCAGTATACAGTAAGTTTAAGAGACATGGTGGAGCAGTGGCAGCGTGAGTAAGTGGGCAGCACTGGAATATGCCATAAGGGTTGGCAAAGCGCTCAGTATTTGGTGGTCGCAACTCTTCCCTCTTAATAAAAGCAAAGTAGAACTTTGGCTCATAGCAGGGTCAGGATAGAGCGAAGGGTCTGGAATTTCAGAAAGGAGGCTTACTTGAAAGGTCAGCTCATATCCATGGAACTGGTGCCTGGTCACCTCTTCTGAAACCAACCTGAAAGAGAATATTCCAGAACTGCAGCTTTAAAAACTTGGACTGAGGGCTCATTTATTTGGTCCTTTAGTTATTGTAGGAAGGCTGCACAGAAAGAAAGGTGTCCATGGGAAATGGGGTATTAACAATGTCATAGATGGAACACCCGAATCTTCAGTTCAATGAATGTTCTAAGCAACTGTTTGGGGTTGGGTTTGTCTCACAGGAATTGTCGACTACATGATTGAACAGGCTGGTCCTCCATCCAAACAGATTCAGGCTACCAAGCAGGTACAGGAATTTCTGAGGGATGGGGATGATGTCATCATCATTGGTGTCTTTAGTGGAGAGAATGACAAAGCCTATCAGCTGTATCAGGAAGCAGGTAAACAATGTTTTCAATTATTGACGAAATGTGTCTTTTGTTGAGATTCTGCCCAGGACTTGGGGCATGAAGAGATGTTTTATTTGTGCTCTTAGTTTAGTGGGGGAGGTTGGAGAGGAGTAAGAGAAAGAAGATTGAAGGGTGATCTTGACTCGAGAAAATAGCACACACCAGCTTGAGGCTATAACTGAAATATCAGCCAGCCTCAGGAGATACTGCTTGGTATTGGGTCCCTAAAAACACGTGAGCTGTAGAGGAGGGAAAATCTCAAGCCTAGGGACAAATCACAGCTTCCTGGCTTAAAGCCTTGCCAGCTTTGCCATCTGCTATTACTTGTTTCATATCTGTCCATTCCAGAGGCTGAGCTCTGCTGAACTTTTTGGGGTGGGGGGGCCTGGGGCAAGAGTCGTAATCCACCTCCAGATCAGTTTAGCTATACCATTCCTGGCAACGTCTATTCTTGAAAAACCCTTTGATGTCACACACTGATGGTCCTGTTTAGCGGCGTTTGCTGTCTCAAGCTTTCAGTCAGAGGATGTCAGTTCACTTCTAGGTGACTTTTCCTTCTCCCTGACTTTAATGTTTCAGCTCACGGATTAAGAGAAGATTACAAATTCCACCACACCTTCAGCAATGAGATTGCGAAACTATTGAAAGCATCTCCAGGGAAACTTGTCATCATGCAGCCGGAAAAATTTCAGTCAAAGCATGAGGCGAAGATGCATGTTTTGGATCTTAAAGTGAGTGGCTGGCCCAAAGCTACAAAGTTTGAGCACAGACTGAAGGTTCTCTTTCTTTGTGTGTATACATACAAGTGGATGGCATCTTCCAGTTGGAAATACTCTTTCTAGTGCTCAGGAATTTGAAGACTCTGGTGACAGCATTGTTTATAACATACCCCTCTCTTGTCCGCACATCAATATTGGTTTTCAGTAGTGTGTAACAGAAATGTCACTTTAAATGCATTTGAACCTTTTTTTCCATATTTTTTGAGCAGGACTCTACAGGCGCCTCAGAGATTAAAGAGCACGTGCTCAAACATGCTTTGCCTCTTGTTGGTCATCGCAAGCCTTCCAATGATGCTAAAAGATACACTAAGCGTCCTCTAGTGGTTGTCTATTACTCTGTAGACTTTGGTTTCGACTACCGTGTTGGTAAGTTAGCCAGGATTACCCTTTCTCCACTTTGTTTGGAAGCAAGAAATAAGTAACTAGAAATGAGTAATCCTGCTGTCATGTTCTGGTTTCTTTTTCAGCTACGCAGTACTGGAGAGGCAAAGTCCTGGAAGTGGCCAAAGACTTCCCCGAGTACACATTTGCTGTTTCTGATGAGGAAGATTATTCTTCTGAAATAAAAGATTTAGGCCTGCTGGAGAGCGGAGAGGATGTCAATGTTGCCATTCTGGATGAAGGTGGCAAGAAATATGCCATGGAGCCAGAAGATTTTGACTCTGATGTACTCAGGCAGTTTGTGCTGGCCTTCAAAAAAGGTACAGCTTCTAAAATGGGGTTCTCCAAGCTATTTGCTTTATTTTCCCTTTGTTTTCCAGGGGTTTTTATTGTAGCCATTGTCTCAAGCAATGTTGCATGCCACCTCTATGGCTTAAAACTATAGGCTGTTTCTTGCCTTTGGTTTTTTAATCTCGGTTTATTAATGTCGCTGGTGCTGTGGCATCCGGACGTGTTCTAACACTGAGTGCGTTTGGCAAGCCTGAGCCGTTCTCGCAACGGGCGGGTCGATCATTCATATTTGGGGCCAGTACAAGAAATCACTGTCTGCTGCTTTGTGGATGGACAGCCATAAAAAGAGGGAGAAAGGTTGTAGGGAATTGTGAAACAAACAGTTGCCTACATTTCACAAGGTTCTTGTGCTAAAATGTCCCCAGTGAACTAGCCTGTGTTTCATGCGGAAGTAAGTTCATCTCCTGGTGCTTTCCTGGGAGGAGGATGTACTTCTGCCCTCTTCTTGGGGAGATCCCAAGGATTGCTTTTACTGTGTTCTAACAGTGGTGTGTGTTTTGCTTCCTTCTAGGAAAACTGAAGCCTATTGTGAAGTCCCAGCCAGTGCCAAAAAACAATAAAGGGCCTGTGAAAGTGGTAGTGGGGAAAACTTTCGATGCCATAGTCATGGATCCAAAGAATGATGTTCTCATAGAGTTCTATGCCCCATGGTGTGGACACTGCAAGAAACTAGAACCCATATATACCGAGCTAGGCAAAAAATACAAGAATGAGAAAAATCTAGTCATAGCCAAGATGGATACGACTGCCAACGACGTGACGAATGACCGCTACAAAGTGGAGGGATTCCCCACTATCTACTTTGCTCCAAGGGACAAGAAGAGCAGCCCTATTAAATTTGAAGGCGGCGACAGAGATTTAGAGCATTTGAGCAAATTTATAGAGGAGCATGCAACAAAACTCTCCAGAGCAAAAGAAGAGCTTTAGATAGGGGGAGGGTGGTGAAGAAGAATCATTTGTACGTTGTAGTCAAAAGCAAGTTCCTGGCAAAACTTCTGTCATGGAAGAATTAAGCAGTTTGCGCAAGGAGATTCTTGAGCAGTAAAAGCAATTGCAGTATCTTTCTTTTTTTTTTTTTATCTATGGCAGAAAAGTTTTTCTGGACACTGAACTTCTCTGAGGTGAAATGTGTTACGTTAGTTATGGGTTTGATCTTTGGAGGAAAAAAAATACATCCTTTATTTTTTTGTGACTATCTTGAGCTTCGTTATTTGACTCCAGTGCAACTGTTGAACCTAAAAGATATTACCAAAAAGAGAGAACCCAGATCCCACTGCCAAACAGATTTCTGTCTTGTTTGTTGGTCTGGTTACTGGGGGGAGCAGTGTTTCGGGCCAGTCTCTATTTCTGTATGCCTGTTCATGAGAGTGTTATCACTGTATCCATTGCTGAGGGTAAGAATGGGAGTTTCCTGAAGTGTGGGGGAATTCTTCAGTCCTGTTGAGATAAAGACACAGTGACTTGCTACTTAAACATGCTCTAGACCTGTTTGCTTTTGCCTGTCCCCTTCTGGAGAGAGGGTGATGCTAAAAGAGTGAGTTTTTCTAATTTACCTCTCTTTACTAGTCCATATTGACCCATGTAAACCTTAGTCTTCCTGAGTTTGTTTTGGAGGAATCGGGGTGTTGGCAGAAAGAGCGTCTAGGGGTGGTAATGCTTGGGTTCTGGTATGGGATCTGTGTTACAGTCTGCTTTCCTTTTGCAGAGAGGGAAGTTTGGTAGTGATTCTCCTTTGGGGCAGGAGACCGATACCTCCTGGTGGACTTTATTCCCATGGCGGTTACTGCAGGTACAAAGGGTGATCGCATCTACTCTCTGCTCCGCTTGGTAGTGTGTGTGTTTATAAAGGGATGTCCCAGTTGAGGTAACATCCATAAATTTGTGGGCTACGTTGGGGTGGCTGGCTTATATACTCCAGAAGCACTGTCTGCTTCTTCCTGGAGCTGTGGTGCTGCAGTGTGTGCAACTGGAGCGTCACTGAGGCAGTTTTGAGGTGTGTTTCATTTCACAGGTACTGCTTCTCTCCTAGCAGAGCTGTTTCCTGTCTCGCAAAAGACCAGTATCATCAGTCGTCCTTCAGTATTCCCTTTTTGCATTAGTTGTCAACATTTTGGAGGGGGTGCAAATCTAAAACCACCACCCCATCGCTTTTTTTCTCCTGGGGACGTGCAGCCCTCAGCGTAGCGAGGGTAAACCCGTGCCCAGGAGGTGGCTGTGGAGGTCACTTGTGGGAGGGTGCATAATCCTTATGCTTTCCCACTCTGTATCCCTGTTAAAGGGACATGGCTCCCTGGTGCCTTAACAGGGGACTCTGACTGTTGCGCAGCAAAGGGTGACTAGGGAATTATTCTTGCAGAAGTGTGTGAGGCTGTATGAAGGCTTTCCCTTAATTAACGGTTCAGCTGTTGCCAGTGAGCAAAGCTCCCCAGCAGATTATGAGTGAAGGGGACAGTATCGAGCGCTGGGATGTGCTTGAATGCTACTCGGTTCCCATTGTTCTCCAGCAAAAGCTGGGAAGGGCTAAGCAACTATCCAAGATAAGAGCTCAATCGCCGCTCTGTGTTAAAGCGGCGTAACAATTCACTTTAAGCCCTGGCATCGTCGGTCCCCTCATTGCATAGTAGAGGGCTTTGTCTCTGCTGTCCTTAAATGTGAAGATACCTGGAGTTTAGGCAGTATTTCACCTACAAGACCTACCAAGTGCATGATCGCCCATCGCTTGCTGTTTCTGTTTGCAGCTTTTTGTAGAGCCTTCACCGGCCATGATCTGTGACAAATGTCTGTGTGCAGGACTGAGATCAGCCTTACCTGAGCACCAGCTACATTAGAGGTGACTCTTTTCACCTTCAGGAAGCATACATAGCAAATTCTGTCCTGTCTGGCAGTTGAGATCAAGTCTGCTCTTCAAAGAAGTAGGCAGACACCTTTTAGATCAGTTCTTAAACATAGTTCAGTCTCTCTTCCTAAGCAAAGACCTCGCTTAATACTGCAGGGCATTAAACTGCTCTTATTAGTTAGCTGCAGGCTTATTCCAAAACAGATGTTGCCTAACCAGCAGGAGGATCTGGAGAAATGTGGAAGGGATGGTGAGAAGTCCCACATTGGTGGTGGGGACTACAGTTAGGGCTGAAGCTCCATTGTTCTCGTTGAAGTAAGTGTTAGTTGAGTTTCTCGCCTCTCCTTGCAGGTGCTAACTTACTAGGATTGTCATTCCTAATGCCGCAGTGCTTCTGTAGACCTTCCTCCCTGCAGGAGCCAACACCACTCAGGCTTGAAAATCACCTCCCCAGCCTGCTGGGAGCCCTTGGAGCAATAAAAGTCCCGAGTCCCTTCCTTGTGCATCAGGATCCTTTTCTAAGCATCCTAAACTCCACTGAAGTAATAGCTAAATGCATGCAGTGCAGAAGAACAAGGGCTCTCCCCTCACTTGCTGTTACCCACAGCTGCATGAGCATATGGCATCTTTTCCAGTGATAGTTGCAGGTGGGAGAAACCCTGCAGTTTATTCTTTAGCACAGGGCTGTTTTGTGTGGTCATGACAGTTCCTGGGTGAGCTCCAAGGAGCCTGGCCTGGTGTAAATATCTTCCACACGGGCATCCACTAGAAAACAAGAATTTTTCTGTAAGCTGTCATACATCGTTAAGTGGTCAGACTCGAGACTTCTTCAGGGCCGCTTCCTTTCCCTGAAAAGTCAAGGACAAAGGCGAGCAGCAACTCCAACTGGTGCTGCTTGAGGAGTGTCTGTACTGTGTCTTTGAGAGGTTGGAGGTGACAGTTAGATGGCCCTGGGATCTTGATACCACATTGGCTTTTTTGGTACTGGAAGAGACTGCAGTAGAGCACCTTGTCTCTTTGCACTGGAGGTTGTCACTTGGTTTCTACTTCAAACAGTTTTATACTTGGTGTTATTATGGTGATGCCTGGGTGTGGCCCAAGGTTTGCCTGGTAGAGAGTGAGCGAGGTGCTGCAGAGCTGGAGACTATGCCACGAAGTTTGTCTGTCCTCTTATACGTGAGGGCTGTGCGTTGAGGAAACGAGCTTCTGGAGAGTAGGACGTGACTAAGAGTACACGATGCAGGTTAAAGGCTTTTCAGAAAGTACTGTTAACCGCAGTGGTCGGGCTTGGGTCCTTTTCTGGTAGGCAGGAGAAGCCACTGCGAACTCTCTGCTCCAAAAGGCTTTTTGCTCACGGCCTACCTTGGAGGTGGACAAGGATCAGAGGTATTACAGTCTGTGCAAACAGGGGTGGAATCCACTAAGTCAGGCGGCTACTGAGCCTCACGTTGAGCGATTTGTCCTCGGTTTGCTGTGCTTAAGTTGCAAAACTCCCTTCTCGGTACAGAGCAGGGATCTGTGAGCAACGCTAGCCAAAGGCACTGAAAGGCTGTAGCATCCTGCCTCTGTTGCCAGGCATTTCTGGGACTTCGGCTAGTGCTGCTGCACAGCTGGAAGGATGGAAGTGTCACAGGAATCACTGCAGTGCTTTTGTCAGGGGAGGGCCCCTAGTGAGCACCTACAAAGGGCTGCCCTTTTTCTGCCTGGACCCACAAGACCTCTGGTAGGTTGCATGAAGCCGTGCAGCCATGAGCAGGAGAGAGCTTTTCCAGGCCACGGGCTGATGCCAAGTTAACACTGGAGCTGGAGGTTGTGCCATGAGTGCTGGTTTTATACGCAGCCACTCTGCTGTTAACTGACCCTTTGCAGCGCTGCTTTCTGCCCTGTTCCTGAGTGTCTGGGCAAGCTCCACAAACGCCATGGAACCTAAATTGTTCATGTGTTTGCAGAGGCTGGGTGAGAGGGCTTGGGGCCTTCTGTTTAATTTCTGCATATAGAGGGGAGAGATCTGCTCTGTGAATTACCATGAATCCTTACGTTTGAAAGAATTAAATTTCAGCTTCAGGAATGCTGCTTGTTCAAATCCCAAGCTGTGTGCGGCTTGATTAACAAAAGGTAAAGGAGATAAGGCTATATTTAATCCAATCACGCGATCCTCTGATGGATTTCCGTGTGCTGGGGTTCTGAACAGCCGGCTGTTTCTTCATAGCAAAAGCTGATGCTGGCCAGCCTGCTCTTGGTCAGTGCCCTCCTGCTTGCTTTAAGTTACTGAATTTCAGGAAAGCTGCTGTGCATGTTGCCTTATAATAGGGGAGAGTTGTTCTGCACAAAAAAGCAATTGATAACCCACATTTCCATAAAGACAGAGAAATTACACAGGGCCGTTTACTCACCCGTTCCAATCGATTTACGTATCGGGCCACAAGTCATACTGTATCTTTCAGCTCTTTACTTTCTGCGTTCAGCCTTGTAACTTGTGTTTAACCTGCGCATCTCTTCCAAGAGAAGAAGTATGCACCGCAGCCAAAGCTGCGCACCTCTGAGTGCTGATGCTGCGCTCGTTTCTGACCCACCGAGCACATAACTGCAGGAGATGCACAGCAAGAGAGTTGTTTATTGGTCTACTAACTCATCTGTTGAAGTGTAAGTGGCCTTACTAATCTATCTGCCTCTCTTTTTCTGAGAAACCACCCTTGATGTTTAGTTTGGACAAACTCAGCCAGTCTTTAATAGAAAAGTCACTTTTTAAATAAAAAAGAAGTCACTGTGGGCTTTGGTTTTTCATCCTTTCACTTCCAAGATGCACCACAAATAGTAGTGAGACCCTTGAGGCACGCTGTTTTGGCACGGCAGCGGGTGCAAGGGCGGCGTTCCCTCGTACTAGAGGGTATCACAAAGAATGGGTGAGGATCAGTCTTTGGTCACGGCGACGTGACAACAGCTTCCATGGTACCAGCAATTCAGTGTTTGGTTGGGTCTTCTCCGAACAATGCGGCCTGTTTTGCTGAGAGTTTTGGGAATGCTCAACCTTCATGGGATACCCAGTGCTTAAATGCCTCAGCCTGACGGATCCTGGTGAACTCTGGGGCCGTGAGGAACAAGTCATCCTCTTGGCTGTGAAACGCTGCACTTGGAATGACCAGACCTGACTCGGTGGTGGAAAACACTTGAAAGAGGAAATTCGGGTAACGTGTGAAGATCACTGCATGTGTGTAACCATGGATGACAGCACCAGGCAACGCATCACTTGTATGTGCAAACACCGATCAATAACTCTGTGAGTGCAGGGAAATCTGGGAAAATACTCAGGCTGAGAAATACATCATCTCACAAATGGACTAAGTCGAACAGTATGAAGATGTTCTAGTGGGAATTGTAGATTTTGCATTACTGTTTGGGGTGAGGAGGGAAGCCCCCAAACTGGTTTGGTTTGACCTTTCATTCTGTCACTATGTGAAATCGGTAATCACATTTCTAGTGGTGCTGACAGAATGAATGAGCATGGCCTGACATGAGAGAGGTGATTCTCTAATTGGCAAATGAACTAACAGCTCAAACCAGTTACTTCTCCATCGAATGCCTTCAGAAGTTTACTGCTGGGCTCGGGGGTTTGCCCCCAGAGGTGACGCTTGGGTGGGTCTCTGCTGCCTGGGGCGTTTCCTTTCTCCCCCACCAAGTTTTCTTCTCTTTTATTACACTGAATCCGGTGTTAACCTCTGAGAGCGACGGATACATCCAGCACTATGGTGGCAACAAAGTCATGATTTCTTAAATCCAGTAAAAGGCTCGGTACCTAAAAATTAGATGCATGGTCCCTGCGGTGGAATGTGAAGTCTGAAGTTTGGTATCTGAGATGCACATGGAGGGGAGGGGGAAAACGTGCCTGGATGGAGAATGTTGAGCAGCTCAGCCAAGACCCAAAACAAACAGGGTGGCGAGTAGGGAGGGATGAAGCTCCGGCCAGCAGGAAATGCTGGGGAAAGGATCTGATTGCCTCTTGGGCAGGTTTCTTGAGGTCTTGTGCTTGCAGGCTGTGGCGATCCTCAGTATAAAGTCCCTCTGGAAAGCAGGTGACTGACAGCTCCGTCACAAGCAGGTCTGACCCCCCCAGCTCTTACAACGGCAGTTGCGTCTCTGATGGAGGAGCCGCGTTACTGACCCTGTGCCTGGGGCAGGCCCTTCTCACCCAGCGCCGAGACTTGCGCTGCGCCGGACCGAAGCTGCCCGGGGCAGCAGGGACACAGGGAAAGACCCGGTTATGGGAGCTGGTGCTGCCAGCCCAGCCGTTCGTGGCTGTGCGGGGATGTCCTCATCCCGGTGTGCGCAGGGAAGCAGGAGGGAGAAGGGGCCAGCTGCTTTGCCGGGAAAGACTTGTGAACGCCAAGGCCTTTAAAGGAAGGAGTGGGGTATGAGGCAAGGAAGCACGGAGCCGGGGGCAAGAGAAAGAAAGGAAAAAATGGAGGGAATGGATTGAACATCCTTCCTTTTTCCCTATCTGCCGAAGCTCCTGCTACCTTTGTCTTCCCGCCACCCAGCCCTGGTGATTTGGGATGCACCAGCAGGCTAAACGTACCTCCGGAGCTGAGGTTCTTTTACTGCTTCGCAGAAATACTTGGCGACACCTTTAATTGCGTTAACGAAGTCCTGTGTGTTTGTGTTCATAAACAAGTAGGAGTCTGTTTTCAAAAACGGCTGCTTCAGATATTTCCGTTTTCCTTAGAAATCCTTTGTTTTTTTCTGAGAAAGAACAGGTCTGCCGATTACTTCAAAATTAAACCAGAACAAACCAAAATAGCCAGACCAAAGCTACGTCTGTAGTTCTCCTGTGTGCTGGGTTCAGCCAGGA
>NW_010270934.1:0-1030 GCF_000690775.1 Eurypyga helias
TGGGGTCCCTCTGGGTGGTGGGGTGGGACGAGGAGACCCCTTGCCCGGGGCTGCTGGGGTGGGGACAGGCCTGTGGGTGGCTTTGCACGCGTGCAGGGCGTCACGCGTGTCCTTGCGGTGTCGGTGGCTGGCCCCCCACTCTGCGTGTGGGCATGGATGCGAGCTGGGGGGTGCGTGGGGGTGTGTGTGTGTGCGTGTGCATGCTCAGTTCACGTGTGTGCATGTGTGTGTATGCTCAGTGCATGTGCTTGCATGTGTATGCATGCTGTGTGCATGCATGTGCACGCGCGTGCGTGCCCTGTGCATGCATGTGTATGCCTAATGCATGTGTTTGCACGCGTGTGCATTATCTGTGCATGCACGTGTACGCTTAGTGCGTGTGTTTGCACGTGTGTGCGTGCCCTGTGCATGCATGTGTATCCTTAGTGCTTGTTTGCACGCGTATGGGTGCTCTGTGCATGCTTGTGTACGCTTAGTGCGTGTGTTTGCACGCGTGTTCGTGCTCTGTGCATGCACGTGTACGCTTAGTGCGTGTGGGTGCTCTGGGCATGCGTGTGTACGCTTAGTGTGTGTGTTTGCATGCGTGTTCGTGCTCTGTGCATGCACGTGTACGCTTAGTGCGTGTGTTTGCATGCGTGTTCGTGCTCTGTGCATGCACGTGTACGCTTAGTGCGTGTGTTTGCACGCGTGTGGGTGCTCTGGGCATGCCCCGTCCATGCGTTTGCATGCTCAGTGCGTGTCTCTGCACGCGTGTGTGCTCTGTGCGTGCTGCATGCGTGTGCATATGCATGTCAGGGCGCCGGGGGGTGTGTGTGGGGAAGATGCCCCCACCGTAGCGACCGCGTGTGTAATTTATCCGTATAGTTTTTAAATTTGCAGGCCGGGCCGTCTCCCTCCAAAGGGCGGCGATCAATCAGCCGGGATATTGGATGGATTTATGGGCCCTTTATGCAGGAGGATCAATGCAATCCTGAAAAACCCGGCAATGTTTGTGCAACAAATTACGGCGGCTGGAGCATCCCGCCCCCCC
>NW_010270935.1:0-8087 GCF_000690775.1 Eurypyga helias
AGCGGGCAAGCGGTTCGGGTGGAGGTGGCGGGCTGTGACGCGGGGCCCTCGGAACGGCCTCCTGTTCCAATGCCCGAGCTGGGGGAACCTTTGGTTGTATTCCAAAATACTAAGGTACTTGGCGTGTTCAGACATCCCAGTTCAGGTAAGCCCTGTCTGAAGTACCTCCCGTGTTTTAACCGGTTCTGGTTTCTGTAGGCAGTTTGCTTTTGGTCGGGAGCTTTACAAACGCATCCCCGGCATCACCCAGCCCACTTCATAGCCCGGCTTCTGGGACGAGTATTGTGTTTCCCTGCTCTCTGCTGGGAAAGGCCTTTGCTCACTGAGCCTTTTATGCGAGTTCATCCCATTAAAGCGCCTGGCTTTGTTGTCCTCTGAACCCTCTTCAATGCCGCTGCATTTTTCAGCAAGTTCAGTGAAAAGCCAAACTTCACCCCTATCATTAAAGTCCCGACTGGAGCCACTTCCATCGATGAACCATTTCAAGTTAAAAGATCCAGTGTTCCTTCACTACCATCTCAGTTGTGCAGGCAAGTTCCTCTCCCTCACACCTGTGTTCTTTATTAGAAAAACAAAATCCAGCCACTTTCACATGGGAAACAAACAGCCTTTGAGAAGAAAGCTGAAGATTTCCTCAAGGAACATTTGCAGGATGACGTATAAAAACAGTAAGAGAGCTGATAAAATGCGAAATGTATTGAATTTCTAAGACCAGTAAAAAAAAGTTAACCCTTGTTGGAATGGTTGTAGGCTGATTTGAAGTTTCTGTGTTTCTGTGCCAACATTTTGATTTGTTCAAAAGGTGCAGTGATCAAATAACCCTGATCAGAGGGAGAAACTGCACACCAGCTACAAGCAGTTTGTTATCTTGTGCCTAAACCAGCAGTAGAGGTGGGAGTTGCGATGGAAATATAGAACATCTGCAAGTGCCTGGTGTTTGGGAAACGGCTCACATGTATTCCTTGTGCAACAGGCATCTGGGCACCAGATTAGAAGAAATCGTTAGACCATAGTTGTGTCTTCCCTGAAGGCAAGAAAGATAATAATGCAGCTGTTTTTCAGTAACAGCACCTCTTCAGCCTGCGTGTTTCAGCCAACATCTCGAGTGTGCTTCCAACCACGAGGACACAGTTACATATATTACTAGAAATAGTTGTTTTTCTCACCTTACAGTAGCTGTGATACAGCGGCATCGAGCCTATCAAAGCACGAGGAAATACTGCAAGGGGCTGGGCAGTAAATCCCCCCTATTCAAAATGCCACAGATGCCAGCTCTTTGAACAGTAACACAAGGTTCAAAACGCTCACTTGGAAGCATCCGTGTGTACGTGTTACAGATGTGTCCATCTCCGTGGGAAGGTGAGGATTCATGAGGCTTTCACGAGAGCTGCTCAGGAAGGAATTGCCAATTTAAGGGTAGAGTTTGTAAGTGAAAACCTCCCACTTTGTGTCTGCATTACCAGAGTGGATTTCTTCTCTATCTAAAGAGGAAAATAGCAGGCTGTAGTCCAGCGCCCCCGGTCCCAAAGTGTCCCTGAAACTGTTCTCCCAAACACTCTCAACCACAACCCTGTGCCCAATCCAATTTTCACACCATGAAACCCGTTATTGCACTGTCTCTGTAGCCATATAAATGCTATTGCTTATAGCCGTTCACGCCCCACCTTCCCTTTATACGACTGGAGGGGCTCGATGTGGGCAAGGATTTGCCTGCGACGGTATTCCAGCTTCCTGTCCCAGTGTCCTGCTGAGTCAAGAAGCCTTGGTTTACGCCAAGCGTGTCTGTGCTTAAGAGAGCAAAACTGCCTTTGGCGTACAGCTCCGGTCAGCACCCGACCATGCCGGCTGATTCCAACCGCAGGTTTTCCCCAGGTAGAGATGCTGCTTTCATCAGTGATTTCACGGAGCCTAGCAGACAACTTTAATTTTAAATCCAGTGTTTTCCCTCCAGCCCATTTTCTAAACAGTCATTAGTTACCAAAAATCATACTGTCTGTATTTTGAGCCCACTTTTAGCCGAGAAGGGTGATTCCGACTACACCCTGCAAATGCTCCGTGTGCATGCCACAAGCCATTTTGACGTATGGTTATCATACCATGAATTAAAAAAGGATCTTCTCCGCGCAGTAATTCACGTGAGCCCAAAATAAATACTGGCCTTTGTATGGGGTTTCCATCATGCGAGTACTAACCAGGTTGGCGGAAGGTGCACGGAGGGTTGACGGAGCTTTGCCAGCTCAGCTTTATTAGGACTTTTCCATGCCAGAGCGTTCCTGGGTGTGGCCAGTGAGATTTCCAGCCTTTTTTCCTGTGAAGGTAGTACGGAGGGTCCGAGTGCTCGGGACTGGTTCTTGCTTCGCCTGCTTCGCTCCTGGATTGGCAGGGTGAGAGATCTGGCCGTGCAGGGCATTGCTTGGGGGGGTTGTTTGGAAACTGCAGCTTCGGTACAACATCTCTCAGAATTTGTGGATGACCAGGAGGGACACAAGGAATATGTTCCTGCAAGGGAGAGGATCCTTAACACTGCAATTCCCTTCAGTGGTTCACATAAGTCTACACTATGTTCCAACCTAGAAAAACCCACTTTTTTTGTTAAAATCTTAGTTAATATGAGATGCTTGAGTTCCATATCGCTCTAGGCACTGTGTATTTTGGCAGCAGACTTGTCCTGGAGTGAGTTGGCTGTACCACATGTTCTTCCGCCCAGCTCCTGTGTGCAGGGCGAGTTTGATCACTGCTAACTATCACAGGGTAATGCCATGATGACTGGAGGGAGATTTCTGGGCCCTATGCAATTCTTGGGGACTGCGTAAAAAGACACCAGGTTCTATCAGAATAAATCAGACGATAGTGGCCGAGCAAACTCTTTCCATCTGTAAAGGCAAGGATGGGATTAGAAAAGTTTGGGAAAGCAGATTATAGGAACTGAGGTTAGATGAATTTTGTTTCTTAAATCCTTGAAGGTTCAGTTGTAGTTGAGTTCATTTCGTTTTCCAAGAGAAACAGCATGGGGAACTACTGAAACACAATAGATGTTTTCCTGGGGAATTTCGGAACCCCCTAAATGACAAACCCTGCCCTTGGGCATCTCCAGCAGTTTAGAGTGGGCAGGTTACCAATGTATCCACATTTTTGAGCGCTTTGTCAATCTGACCCTTTTTACAATGTCAGATAATGCCTCAGCCCGTACAAAATGCAATCAGTACCGAGATCTTCCATGCCAAATTAGGACTCAGAAATGTCACAGTTGGGCAATCCCTATGTTTCCCAGTTGTGGGTGGGTAACAGGTTTTTTGCATCTCTGTGTCCCTCGTTTCGGTCCTGGCTGCCTGCAGAGTGGGGCAGGCCCAAGGCTTGTTCTCGCTGAGCTGTCTGCAGGGCATTCTGCCTGCGGCCTTGGTCCCCCAGTACACACCCTGCTCTGCCTGTGTCTCATGGGTGTACCCAGCCAGGCAGCTGCCAGGGGAGCAACAGGCAGACTTTAGGATCGTTTCCCTCCCTGTCCTATTCCATACAGGGAACAATAGCTGGGAAAAGAATACACATCAAAGGGCCAGGTAACTCCTCCGTGTGACTTTGTTTCACGTAGGCACGGGGTATAATGCACCTTTTCAGTTCCTTTTCTCTGCTCGTTCGTCACGTGGCCACCAGCAGGACAGAGCTGCACCCCTCAGAGCACGCAGAAGGCAGTCCGGGCGCTGGGAAGGGCGCCCGCTGCCCTGCACGCCTGCCCAAGCCGCTGGTGTATGGTGGTGCCTGGCCGTGGCCAGGGAGCTGCGGAGTTCCCCCGAAGGGAGTGGGGGGCAGTACACACGGCCTGTCTTGCTTTTCCCGGCAGGAACCCTTACTTCTATTACCGTTATTCTTGTATTAGTTATTGTTCCCTGTCTGGGTCCTGTCTGCTTGCGTATGGGGCCGGTCTGTGGAGGAAACGGCTTCCGCTCATCATGATCGAGAGCATAGGAAATGCTTCCCATGGCCCAGTGCCACACTGATGTCTGCGGTTCTTTCGTTGCCTGAATTACGTAGGGCTCTGAGCTCCCTACTCAAACGGGGCTCAGGGGAAGCCGTCCTTTCCCGCACAGGCCCGCAGCACCACCGGACGAGCTAGATAAGCGAGGGACACCACCAAGCGAAGCACTCACCTTTGGGCTGCCAGCTGCGAACGCAGCAAGGCTGCAGCCATCTGGGGGGCCCAAGACACAGCCATGCTTCATCATGGGGTCTCAGGCCCACGAGGGACAGTGTCCGTAAGGCTTCAAGAGCAGAAGGGCCCTCGTCCTTTGGATAAAACCACCCCCACAAACTCAGTCATCCCTGCACGCTGCCTCCTCCCTGTATATGGCCTTTCTTTACTCACTGGTAGCACGGCGAGGGCTTAACGTGGGCTTGCATGATGTATATGCTCCTGGTGCCCCGCATCGCCGGCCAAAGCAGCACTCTCCCTCACGACTGTCAGCACCCCTGCCGAAACGAAGGCCTGAGCCAAGAGGGACTTTATCTTGTGCGCAAATACAGATTTGACATTTTTTCCAGCCCCGCTCAGGTCAGTCATTAAAAGCCTAGGAAGTGAGCACACATGAAATCATTCCTTCCGCACAGGCAGACAGATGGAGAGAAATTCCAGCCTGTTTCCACTCTTTTGTCTTCAGGGCATTTTTGGAATTTCCTTCAGGAAGTGAGGTGGTGACCCAGAGCCTTCCTCGGCGAGTAGGCTCTCGATTCCCACAGTAAACCCTGCACGGCGATGACACACAGCACGAGAAGGTGAGGTTTATCTTCACACTCCAACTGCATCCTGTATGAGCTCCATGGAACTTAAAAGTAATGCCAAGAGGGAACGGCCGCAAGAGAGGAAACAGTGGCCAAGCCTTTGGAAGAAGAAACGCAGTACCTATCCAGCTCCACAGCCACAGGCTTTGCCGGGGGACCCACCAGAGCTGCAGTGGTTACGAACCGGCGGCCACCGTTCTGCGTTCCGTGAACTTCCTTCATCTTTGAATCAGCTAGAATTACGCGTACGGATTATGCTGTGATAGAAGTGAGTTATTTCACTTGTGGGACTCCAGGCGGTGAGGACCGGCAGGCGTCTGTTTGTTCTTCCGTCTGGCCTTCTTTGGCTGCCGGAGAAAAACTGCTACTGTAAAGATTCCTTAAATGGCATTTCACCAACACAGCACGTGCTGATGAGAAATTATATTCTAGCATTCCTCTGTATTTCACACGATCCTGCACGTGGCATTCCGCATCTTACGTCCCCGCAGGACTGCCGTAATCCCCACACGTACTGAAATCAAGGAGTCCTCTCACTGCCGAGAACCCATGCCCGGCACGAAGCCGCCCCCAACAGTACAAGACTACTAGTAATCCCGTAACAGATTCTTTACAAAAATCAGTTTATTAATGTTTAGAAGTCAATAAAGCTATGTGCAAATTGAACAGTAAAAGTCAGAAACCTTTTAAATACTATTTTTTAAACCAGAAAACAACACATCAGTTTAATTGCACTGGAACTTTTACTACAAGGCAATATATTTGCTTTACAAAATACCACTTCTAGGAATTGCCAATAACCGTGAATGAGTGGGCTGCTCTCAGCTGCCCCACATACACCACTTTTGTTACAGTAACTCTCTAGGTGCACCAAGACCCCTGCATCTGACCGACTTATGTACATTGTGCACACTCAACCCCATTAGCACAGGTTAGAAAAACAGAGGAGTAGAGCTGGTGCTGTAAAACAAATACATTCAGTTTAACGACAGGTACTTCTTCCACGAGCTGATATGATACAGACGTCTTGGCTGGAATTACGGAGATTAATGAGATGTGCCAACACGTGTTGCAGTTTGTTACGGAAGTGCACTTATCTATAGCCATTTCACCTCAGCGTTCCTTTCGTTTGTCTGAAACTCAGGGTATTATTTTCCATTTCCTGACTGATCTCTGCTGTTGGGAAGACTGTGAACCTGACACTGAAATGCCCCTTCAGTTTTTCACTGTTCTTCAGCAAAACCCCTGGGGCTGTCACCCTACGCCACTACATCTACCATCAGTCTTCAAGAGAAAGGACCTTTAGTTCTACCTTGCGTGCGTGGCGATAACGGTCTGCTTAACGCTACAGAACAAGGCAGTCAGCGCGTGGGGCCGAACGCTGCCCTGCGCTGCTCCGTCCAACCGACGCAGTCAACAGAATGGTTCGGGTGAAGGCAACCGCCGAGTCTGGCTCGTGGGCTTCCAATGTGATGCGGACCGCCAGCAAGAACTGACAGCTCTGACCTTGCTAAACAAACCCCACCAGCTCTGGACTCTGCACACGGAACCCTGCGCCCCCACTAAGAACTCCGGGAAGCGACGCCAAGTTATGGCTGTACACGGTCTTGGTTACATCTGTGTGATCTCTCCTTGTTATGTGCTAAACAAATGCTTCTGACCAGCTACACCAGAGCCACCCCTAAACGCGGCACAGAAAGATCTTTGTGTCAGTGGTTTGCTGCAAGTAAAGGAGAAATAACTTCACATTCTTCTCACAGCGGGAAAAAAAAAAAAGATTCATCCTCCCTCTCCCTCCTCCCCCTCTCTCTTTCTCTCACACACACCAGGCGTCGTTTCACCCAGGCATCAGTCTTTCAGAGTTGCTAAGGAGATTGCAGGAGATGAATGCGCCTGACAATCCTGAGCTGCCTCGGTGCAAAGACAAAACATGCTCCAGGGAAAAAGGCTTTCAGGCCAGAACAGTCTGTCCCATTTCTTGAGCTCCAGCCTCGCAAATGCACCGCTTGCCCCGTCAGAACTAATGCTACTTGCTCGCTTGGCCCAGCGCTGCCGCGAGCAGCGGGCGTCTCAGCTCCCCAGGTGCAGAGGAAGGCTCGCACGTACCCCCCACAGTTACTCCTAAGAAGATGAGGTAACATTGCCCGAAGACATGATGGTTTCCGGATGGTCGCCTTCCTCCTTCTGCGGGTGGGAGGAGTTGTCGGACTTACTCCGGCTGAACTCCATCCCTCCAATGATCGGCCTCTTGAATTTGGTCCTAGAATCTGCTGGGGGACATCTGCAGCAGCACAAGATCTTGATGAAAGCCCTCCGCATCTCTTTGTTGGTCAGGGTGTAGATGATAGGGTTCGTGGCTGAATTGAGCACGGCCAGTACTAAGAAATACTCTGCTTTGTAGAGGATCGGGCAGGCCTTCACCTTGCAGCCCACATCCAGCAAAAGCAGGATGAACAAGGGAGCCCAGCAGGCGATGAAGGCACTCAGGACTATGATCACTGTCTTGAGCAAGGCCAGCGACTTTTCCGAGCTCCTGGTAGCTTTGGTAATGTTTTTCCGAAATGTCAGCCTGCGGCTCCTAGTCCTCACCATGGAGTAGATCCTGCAGTAGAGGACGACGATGGAGAGCAGGAGGCCAGTGAAGACAGTGGTGCAAAAGAGAATATAGTGCTTGTGGTAGAGGGGCAGCACGGTGGAGCAGTTGGACAGGAGGCTGATGCAGTTCCAGCCCATGATCGGGAGGCCCCCCAGGATCACGGAGATGACCCAGCAAGCACTGATCAGCAAGAAGGAGCGGAAGCTGTTGCTGCCATTGTGGAGTTTCATCTTCAACATGGTGATGTATCTCTCGATGGCAATGGCCAACAGGCTGAACACGGAAGCTGACAAGGCAACGAACATGCTGCCCTCCCTCACAAACCACTGGGAGGGCGTGAGGCTGTAGGTCTTGTGTCCGGACAACAGGAGATTGGCAGTGTAAGCCACACCGGCCAGCAAGTCCGAGAGCGCCAAGTTCCCAATGAAATAGTACATGGGCCTGTGAAACTTCTTGGTTTTCCAGATGGTGAGCAAGACAAAAATGTTCTCCAAGATTATAAAGCAGCAAATGATGATAAAAACCACCGATGTCACTTTTATTCCACTGTCCGCATTCTCATTTAGCTTCCCCGTGTAATTATAATGCTCTTTGATGACATAGTTGACGTCAGTGTTGGCGAGGCTGCCGACGACCTTCAGCGGGGCGGTGGTGCCGGAGCTCATGGTGCCCGGCTGGGCGCCGCTCCCCCGCGGCCACCAGACACGGACGCCGAGCG
>NW_010270936.1:0-1437 GCF_000690775.1 Eurypyga helias
CCAGGGCTGCCATCTCCTCTGTGAGATTTTTCACCTAAAAATATGTCAGTGTCAAAATCTGGTAGAAATCAAAGTTGATTTACAAGTGCAGTGAAATTTTCACTTTGCAGTGTTTTGCCTGTGTTGCATTTATCCTTTCAATGCTCAGACAAGGCCCAGGTCAAAAATTTCCAAAGCCAGCACATCTTACATAAGCAGATTCTTAATATAAGAGTCAGTGATGTCTTGGCCATTTATGTGATTCCTGATGCTTTTACCTTGTTTTCAGTGGCATGCTTTTCCTTCTCAACCTTGGCTAATGTTAATTCAAGGTCATCAATATCTTTCTTCAGCTCTGAACATTCATCCTCCAGTTTCCTCTTCTTGGCTGTGAGCTCAGCATTAATTTCCTCCTCATCCTCAGCCCTTTCAGTTACCTCCTTTACTTTGGCTTCCAGCTGGATTTTGGTTTTGATGAGCTGGTCACATCTTTCCTCAGCATCAGCCAAAGCATCAGCTTCCTGGAGGGAAAATACAGGAAAGGTTATCTAATGCTATAGGAACAGATGTGCATTAGTAGGACTTTTGGGATTACCTTTTAGGAAAAGGTAACTGTGCAGTTACATTTCAAACTACAGGTTTAGACTAAATTTATTTCTTTGTGTTTTCATCATCAGATACTATGCAGAGCTCCATTATGTTTCACATTGTTTACTACAAGTATGTTAGGAGGATACTTGGATTTAATCAATGTTTTACTTTTGTCCTTTAGAAAGCAACTGTATTTTATAATGTACCATATCCAAATTTATGTGGAAGTATTGAGAAATGTAAGTAATTCCAACATAGAGAAAATATTTGAATCTCCCATTATTATATTTATACCCAGCCAATAGTGTCAGCAGACACTAGAACAAGATTCATATTTCCCCAAAATGGATACTTCAGTTCAAGGGTATTGTCTAAATGTTGCCTACATTTCTGAGAAGCCAAATGGCATTGAAGACTAAAATACAAGGGTGTCACATTGCAGTATATAATGGGCACTGCATCTTCTGGGGGCAGTAGCTCTTCCTTCTGACAACTGAATTAAGGCAGAGGAGTTGGTCAATTGAATCTCTGCCCCCACTCCACCAAACACACTACAGTGACTATAATGAGTCTTTATGCCATAAACTCCCATGGAGATGTGTAGTAGTCATTAAGATGAAAAATGAATTCTTAAGCATAAACCCAAATTTGTATTAGTGACACTGAGTGGGGGGAGAATGTGGACTGAATTTTACCTTCAGTTATATGGTATTCACCATAAAAAGAAATTTTAAGGCAGTCCAGCATGCAATTTGAGACTTCTGCAGCATGAAAAAAACCTTAGATCTTATTTACTCACCTCCACTATTTAAAAAAAAAAAATGAGGTAACTCACAGCTTGGACTTGGAGCTGCAAATCATTTTTCT
>NW_010270937.1:0-6086 GCF_000690775.1 Eurypyga helias
CTATGATTCTATGATTCTATGTCCGAAACAATTGAACTGTTGCATCTTTGCTCTTCTTATTAGAATACTTCTGTGGATGGCACTGTGCAGAATGTTTGCCAACTAGGTCCTTCACATTTGGATACATTCCATTTGAGCTGATAATGACCAAGAACCAAAAAAGAAGCAGGTGATGCACTGAACAATCCAATGGTGCCTTTTAAGACAGGCTCCATGGGTTTAGTATTAGAATGTCAAGTTGTTCTTAGGGAATTTGGACGGTATTGAGATGACCATTGGTATCACTTGCCAGTACAGTGGCAAGGTGCACTTGGAGCCAAGGGTCAACCAGTCTGTTTAAAATGCAACATCACAGACAAGGATCTTTGGCACCAGAGCCAACGGACTGTGCTGATTGTTCCTAATTTGAACATTTTCCATTTGGAGGAATAGGTCTGCCTTCCACTCTGTAGAAGGATTTCTGTTAGCTGCTGAAACATTGCTGGCAAGGGTTGGTTCTCAGTGGTGACATCTGAGTTGCCAGTTGCAGTGGCCATGGACACGGACCTGGTATCTGACACGTCCTGTGAGGTCATTTCCAGGCAGCTTGGAAAAATGGTTGGAATAGACATCTGCAAGGGATCTGTCAGGCTGTCTGTGCTAGTAGAAAAGTATTAGACTTACTCGCTATCTGTCTTCATTGGCAATTAGTGGAAAAAGGGGAAGGAAGTATAAGTAGCCCATAGATTATCACTGTATGAAATTATTTGATAAAGACCTTGAGTTCTTTCTTCCCATAGAGCTGAGAAAATGCAGGCGAGAGTCTCCCTGCGGGAAAACATCACCTTTCTATAGGGTTTTGCAGAAATTCCCTGTGGCTGCCACCTGCTTGCCTGCCTGCAAGAAGAGTGCCGGGCACTGATGTGACTGTGATGCAGAGACAGTGGGGTGACCTGAGACTGAGCTCTCCTTGCTTGTTGATGTACTCATTAAGACAGGGATTTTGCCTGACAGGATTTGCACTTCAAAATATTCAGGAAGATGAAGATCCTTGGCAGTCTCAGGAGGGTGAATGCTGAGTGTTAAGCTCTCAATAAAGGTAATTGTATAAGTTTCAATGCAGTTTGCTACTTTCTTGGAAAAGAAGGAGACTATTAGGTTTAAATTATTGGGGTTATATTTAGTTCAATGGATAGTGTCAGGCAAAGGCTTTGCACAATTGAATGAATGTAATTATTCTGCTGTTACCAGAAGAAAGTTGCAATAAAAGTCATATGACAGTTAGTTTCAGGAATATAGAAATGCAACAAACCCCTAAACTTTTAAAGGAAATAACTTTTCCAGGCAAGGTGGTACGCATTCAGTAAAACTACATCAAACTGGACTACAGGCCTTTGGATTACAGGAAATATAGTGGAAACCAGCATTCATTACTCTTTGTTTTCTGAGTCAAATCATGTAACATTTTCAGACATTGAAAAGCTGAGAACAGATAAAATATTTTAACCTTTAATTAAAATACTGATGAAGTATAAATAAAGTACATTAACATTATTTATGTACCAAATATAGCCACATACTAAGTTCAACCAACTACCATTTTACAAACTGACGTGCAGTTAATTAGTGTCTTAATTCAAGAAATCTCCAATATTTATTCATTCAGTATTTTTTACTCACCTGATTGCTCTGATGACAGTTTTAAGAGCAGGGGTGAGATCTTCTACTGACACATCACACTGGCACCCTTTATCATCATAAACATCATCTGTACCAAGACTGGTGTCAGCTGCAAAATACAAGAGCAGACTGAACAGGCAGCATTTAGACATCTCCTCCTCAGTGTTTTCTAACCGCCTGCACACTGATTCTGGAAAAGTAAGATTACAAATCAAGTAAGACAGAGCTTCATCAGTTTACAAACTATATGATGCACTTGTGCGTGTCTGTGCTTGTGTCATAAAAGACTTGGGTAGTCCCCAGTGGAAATAGTAGAAGTTGGAAAGGGAAAATGCCCGGTTATTTTTCAAACAAATTAATAGTTGAGTACCAGTATGTCTATTCCTGATGTCTCACTGTTTTTCATCACATTCTGTGTCGTAAGGGAAAGTGGTGAGCTAACAGATGTGATGGAAGAATCAAAAGGTGCTGAAGTTGAAGTTGTGAAGTTGTATTAAATTGTTATTTTTTTACCCCTATGGATCAACCTGACATTGATGACAAAGGAGGAGATCCATGTCTTTTAATAAGGAGGCTGTGGGATGATCCAATGCTTTATTACAGGTGAAAATAAAAAAGTACTTTGTCTTATTTACCAGAGATGAATAGAGAGTGACATCCATCATGGATCAATCACCACCTTCAACCTCAGAGCCATGTAGATATCACAGCCTTCCTTTGCAATAGGAGCTTAAGCCAAATTACTGTATTTATTTGCCTGAAAAAATGGTTCCTCTAGCCGATTCTAGCACCGC
Organism: Eurypyga helias; assembly: GCF_000690775.1. NCBI lineage: Eukaryota > Metazoa > Chordata > Aves > Eurypygiformes > Eurypygidae > Eurypyga > Eurypyga helias. Next base: position 2,454 of record NW_010270937.1, read on the forward strand.
CTCTGTGGGGTTACCATTTGAAAATTAGCTGGAAATCTCACAAGTGCCATGTACCTCAATACACAAAGAAAACAGGAACTGATGCACGACCAGGGTTTACAAACTTAAAATGCGCTGGGATGGGTAACAGAGCAAGGAGGGCAGAGTCAGTGGGTGCCTGCGTCATGTATGTCCCAAAGGTGACTGAACTACAGGAAAAATCTTGAGGGTGGGTGTTTTTCCTCCCAAACCATCTTTCTTCAACCGCATAAAGTCCAAGTGCCCAGGTGAAGAATTGCACCCAAGGCCTGTGTATTTCAACATGTACGTGCCTTTGCTTCACGAGGAAGAGAGTATGTAATGAAGAGTGACATGAAACAGAGAAACAAGGATTGGATTCAGTAACCCTCAGTAAGGGAGGAGATTTCTTCCCAGTCCTATGTCCCCGCCTACATTCATGCTGTTATTTAAAACATTGGCTTAGTCATGCAGACACACTCCAAGTGAACCTTTTCAGGGGCTTCTATTACAAGCAGATTTGAAGCACAATCAGACAAAAGATTGCAGGACATTTTTTGCAAGGTTTTTTTTTTTTTCCCAGAAAGACTACAGATTAAAGATGAAAAATATTTTTTGTCAGTCAGAAGTGCCTGGAACCGGTACACTTTAAATTTTATAGGAATGCTATCTTGGCATAAACAGCATTGTACCAGGCTGCATCTTCAGGAACTGGTATTGCTGCATTGTTGTCTTCACAGATTTAATATTTGACCGTAATGATTTATTTTGATGACTCTGGCTATTTCATTACACTCAAGAATATCTTTTCTTATTTGACTGTTGCTGAACTGGCCCATGGCAGGGGGGTTGGAACTAGATGATCTTTAAGGTCCTTTCCAACCCAAACCGTTCTATGATTCTATGATTCATAAGGAATATCTCTCATAGCTTTGAAGAGCAGGAGATTTCATCTTTGACAGATCCACTTAATACAGAAAGGAAGATGGTTTATAGCCAAGTGAATAATATGTTTAAGGACAAATGAAATAATCAAATTCAACCGTAAAAAAAAACCAAAACCAGTTTTATATTCTAAAAGTGAAATTTTCATACAAAATTTTAAATCTTCCCTTCAGTGCTATTACTGTAAGTCGTACCTACAATGATGACCAGTGCTTTTTTCCTGCACTCTTTGACAAGTTTTGTTACAGACTCAGCTTATCTTACTGGTAAAATATATATGTCTCTCCACCTATCCTGCCTAACTAGCATTTGTATCCCTGTCCAGAAATGTGATTAGCTAAAATAAACTATGTAATTAGTCTGATAGGTATATGCACTACCTACAACCCCCTTGCTGAAGGTGCTAAGTGTTCCATGATGCTAACTTTCCAGGTGTCACACCTGATCAGCCTCTCCAATTACTTCTCCCAGTGCTGAAATCTCCCAGCTCATTTCCAAGTGCCACACTAAAACTAGAGCTTTTTATGCTACTGGTATTTCCAGGGGCTCTCTAAGGCTTGAATCTTCTCAGTTATGCCAGTGTAAATTAGGAATAATTCTGTTAGGGTCACAATAGTTACAAGCATGTAACCCCAGTGAAACAGGAGACTCCAACTTGAAAGTTTAAAATAAACATGTCTCTGAATGGTTCCCTCACTGATACAGTTCCTGGGTCCTTTGCCAAGCACAGTGTCATTAATAAAAGGGCTTCCTTAACACAGTATATCTCTGCAGAAACGTTTTGAGAACAGCGTGGTGCAATGTTCCATGTTGCTTACATGTGGATAAAAAGATCAGCAAAATCTTTAGACAGACGCTGGAAAATTCTCGTAAATTTAAGCCAGCTTTAAGAAGAGATACCTCCCCCAATAAATCACCTTTTTTCTTTCGAATATTACACTGACATCTATTTCCTTCATTATTGCAGGCACTCGGTACCACATGTTAATAAAACTTGTGAAAAGCTATAAGCCTTGTTTGATTCATCTGGGAAACATTCACGTTTCTTTAGAATACTGAGCAGACTTGGGAAAAAGTTTGAGAAATGCAGAGGAAGAATTTGGAAACAAAAATCCATCTTAAAACAGCACTGAAATCAAAGTTCACATTCTGATGAATTTTTCCTGTGGAAGCTCATGTTGTGTACGACGTAGTTACGAGGTGAGATGTACTTGTATTGCTTTTGTCCCTCTCAAGTTCATCCTCAAGGTCGGGGTTGGGTTGGGGTCAGTTTGGCTGCTACGGCAGCTCCAGCTGTTACAATCCATGCCAGATCCTAGACAGGGCTAAGCTACGGGCTCTGACAAGCCTCTCTCCAAGCTGCTGCCTCTTCCCGGAGTGAGCCCTTCCCAGCATTAATGGGGGAGGTAGACCCCCCGATGCCAGCTCACATCTAGCCCTGCACACATCTGCTTCTTCGTCCTTCCCCAGACACTTTGTCCATGTCTCCTGCTCTCTGTTGGGGTGGCTGTGAGCGGTCCACGTGGGCTCCAGAAGGATTCTTAGGCAGCAGCTGCTCTGTGTGAACCTGGTCGCTCTGCCAGGCCTTCCTAGGAATGGCACTGGTCCTTCTTTCTCTCCAGGAACCTCTACCTGGCCTTTCCAGTCTGTTGCTTGGGCAGCTCACAAATCCAGTGTCAGTGATGGCCAAAGTGTCTCTTAATGCAGATTTAGACATGCCCTTGCAAGTCTCCCTGAGAAGGGGTGCTAGCCAGTCTGACAATCTGGAAACATTCCCCTTTTCCAATACTTTACTATTCAGGTTGTGTGTTGATCCTAAATGTCAATCTGGAAAGTGTTTATTTCACAACCGATGAAGCATCTGCCATTGTCTTACAATGTTTGACATTATTTACTTTGGGCTACAGTCTTGTCTTTGCCACTTTTTAATTTCTTCCTCTTTCTTCCTGAAGAGCAGTCTTTGATTTAATCACAGAGCAAATCAGCAATTACCAAGAAAAAAAAAAAGAGACATACACAAGTCATTTAACTCATCTTGATATTTCCCTGTTTGTCACAGTATTTATGCATTCTTCGTGCACGCTCCAGTCATTTATGGATAGGTGAAAAATTATACTGTTCTGAAACTTCATATGTCACCAACAAAAAAATTTATGAGTTTGTAGCTGCATTTCATATGGCTCTGTGCAAAAGTTACCCACAAGGCTCGATTTATTATTTCTGTAAGTATCACATGTCTTTTCTTATAAGTGTTTTCTGTTTTTTAATAACATACTTTGGCATTGGGAAAACTGTGACACTGCTCTGATCACCCTCATAGCTCCATGCTTTCACTGTCAGTAACATTCAAGTAATGACGTGCCTGTTGAACAGATTTTGTACTCTACTTTTTTCTTTTTTTTTTTGGGAACTGCTATATGCTAACAACAGCATTAATAAGTGCATGTGCTGACACCATGAATAACCCTGTGTAAGTGCTCCTAACATAGGGATTTGGCACGGTGATCCTATCATAGACCCTTTGATTAGTTTTTTGAAAGCCTTTGGAAACACTTAGAACTTACTCTGACTGTGTAGGTGGTAGTTGGGGCTCGAGCTGTGGGTGAATGAGCCATTCTGCTGAGGCTGAGTATCATAGAAACATAGAATGGTTTGGGTTGGAAGGGATCTTAAAGATCATCTAGTTCCAAC
>NW_010270937.1:6146-29865 GCF_000690775.1 Eurypyga helias
ACACTTCCAGGGATGGGGCATCCACAGCTTCTCTGGGCAACCTGTGCCATGCCAGCGCCACCCTCTCCAGGAAGAACTTCTTCCTGATATCTAATCTAAACCTCCCCACTTTCAAATTAACCCCGTTACCCCTTGTCCTGTCATTATACAGGCCCTTGTAAAAAGTCCCCCCCAGCTTCCTTGTAGCCCCTTCAGGTACTGGAAGGTGCTATAAGGTCTCCCCGGAGCCTTCTCTTCTCCAGGCTGAACAAGCCCAATTCTCTCAGCCTGTCCCCATAGCAGAGGTGCTCCAGCCCTCTGAGCATCTTCGTGGCCTCCTCTGGACTCGCTCCAACCAGTCTATATCCTTCTGATATTGAGGGCTCCACAGCTGGACGCAGCACTCCAGGTGGGGTCTCACAAGAGCAGAGTAGAGTGGCAGAATCCCCTCCCTCGACCTGATGGCCACACTTCTCTGGATACAGCCCAGGATACGGTTGGCTTTCTGGGCTGCATGCGAGTACTCATCTTTTAGACATGGCCAAACCTAAATACGTGCCTGAAGTTGATAGTCTGCATATGACTGAATTATTCATGCTACAGCACTGTGTTGTGTCAACTTGGTAAAAAAAGCACTGATTTGGAAGAAGACTCTGATTGATTTTCATTGTAATGCATGGTTCAAGGTGGAAAATGGATGGTGGCCTAATTTTCACAGGTGATGAGTTTCATCAAGCCATAGTTTATAACTATCATTCAAAATGCAGAGTTAACTTGGGAATTGAAGTCTCAACAATTCATAATGCATTTCCACCCCTGTTCCCACCCCATTTGGCAGCCTCATCGGAGCACAGAGCTGCTCTGACTGCCTTGGGCAGGAGTGCAGGGCACCCCAACGTGACATGCTCATCTCCAAGCTCATTTTCTGCACAAGTGGTCAGAAAGAAAAGGAGTGGAGAATTCAGTGCATCTAATTTCTGGGCAAGTGAAGTGCAACATAAATCCAAAGCTTTTGGAGGGCAGGTTGTTCCTGTGGGAGATGCCAATACACAGGTCTGCCGCAGCAGGGGTGCCCAGGCAGCTGCCTTGCTCTTAAGTGGCTGCTGAGCTCAGATGGGCCCTCTTGTTCAAGAAGCAAATGCTGGCAGCTTAATACTCTCATTATTCTGTTCTTTTAGCCCCTTTTGCAAGCAATGCAGGGGCTCTGTTATGCTGCTCTGGGTAATGCCTGGGTCGCCTACAGGTGGGTGCATTTCACTCAACTTTACACTGCCTTTGAAGTACATTTCTTCACCCTGAGCATTTGCTGTGGGCATTTTGGGATTTAGCCTATAGTCTCTAAAAATTGGAGATATTGTGTATGTATTTTTTAGTATTTTCACAATCATAGAATGGTTTGGGTTGGAAGGGACCTAAAAGACCATCTAGTTCCACCCCCCCTGCCACAGGCAGGGACCCCTTCCGCTAGACCAGGTTGCTCAAAGCCTCATCCAGCCTGGCCTTGAGCACTTCCAGGGATGGGGCATCCACAGCTTCTCTGGGCAACCTGTTCCAGTGCCTCACCACCCTCTCCAGGAAGAACTTCTTCTTGATATCTAATCTAAACCTCCCCACTTTCAATTTAAACCCGTTACCCCTTGTCCTGTCACTACAGGCCCTTGTAAAAAGTCCCCCCCAGCTTCCTTGTAGCCCCTTCAGGTACTGGAAGGCTGCAATAAGGTCTCCCCGGAGCCTTCTCTTCTCCAGGCTGAACAAGCCCAACTCTCTCAGCCTGTCCCCATAGCAGAGGTGCTCCAGCCCTCTGAGCATCTTCGTGGCCTCCTCTGGACTCGCTCCAACCGGTCCATACCCTTCTGATGTTGAAGGCTCCAATGTCATAATGCACAGAATGTTTCACAAAATCTCAGTTACTTTTTTCCCTCAAAAATGACTCTAAGTACAAACATCTTCATGGTTTATATCTATGCAATTCATATAATTTCCCTTTATCAGAATGAAATGTGTCTCAGCCTAGTGCCTTTGTTTGAATTTGTTTCATGAAACTTCTCACCTCTTCACAAGCTCTCATTATTTTCCTGTTTGTTGAACCATGAATACAAATTCCCTTCACTACCCCTAGGAGTGATTTTCTTTGAAATTTATATGCTATAAATTTCATTAAAATTAAATGTTATATGCTTAATATTTGTCTAGAAAACGATAGAAAAATCCCTGGTAGTACACAACAGTGTTCAAGTGGCAAAATTAAAACAGAGGGAATAAAGATGACAACATTGGAAAACACTGTTTACAGGGAGCTTTTATGAAAAGGTTCACATTTCCATGCTGGAAAGCCATTTCTCAGGAAAGGAAAGAAACTGTTTGCTCTGGAAGGAGAAGCACTTCTGCAGGAGCTTGTAGGAGCTCCCTCTCCCTTCTGCACAAGCCGAGGCTCTACCCTGCAGGCGGTACCTCAGAGGAGTGCAGTAGGGCTGTATGCAGAGCCCGTTCCTTTCTCCCTTGTCCTTCTCCTGAAAAAGGCAAAACTTTCCAGATGGGGAAGAGAAGAGGACAGCAGAATGTGAATTGAGTAGCAGCAGTGCAGTATGAAGTAGAATATCACAAAGAATATCCCTAATGACATTTTATATGTGAAAGCATTTATAAAAAAGCTCAGAATTGGCCAAAATGGAAGACAGGATTAGTGGAAAGTTTTTTCAGATTCTGGATATAATTGTGTAGTCTCCTTTCTTTGTAAGTGCAATTTTTTGAGGTCAGAAACCTAATTTATATTAATTATCATATAATGCAGGCAAGTTCCAAATATCTAAAATTCTAGCATTCCCTTCTAACAACTCTCAATTATCTTTAGTTATTATTTAACTTCTCAAAAATTTTCTGCACTGGCAATATTTCATGGAACAGCTCCCACTACTTAATTAAAAAGGAGTCCTTTTCGTTTTGAGTGATGATATGGAGGACCAGGAGACTTTCTAAAAACAATTCATTATAGGCACAATAATTGTGCAGTTAAAATGGCTGATCTTGTTATAAATAGTGGCACATTAGCCAGCCAGTTTAGATGGCCACGTGAGAACAGTAAGAAAGAGAAATGCTAGGTGATTATAAAGGTATAATTTCAGTATATGTTTAGACACACATCCCTGTTATTTTATATACACTGCATACAAGGTTAAAACTGTAGAAGAAATTGCATATACGTGTGATAAGATGTGGAACTGTGGACTAATGAGCTAAATGTCACACTTAATTGACTTGTCTCCCTGCGAGACCTTGTGGCACACATTAGTGGATATGATGTCTGACATTCCATAAGGTCTACAGAGGTCCTGCACCCTGGGAGATTTCCAGGTCCTGTGTTTGAAGGAGACGGTAGCTGTGAGCAAAGGGAGAGAGGAGGACGGCAGCTTTAGATTCAGGTAGCCACAGGAGACTCCTGTATTTTAAAAAGCCATGAAGATTGAAAACATTCCTCAAACATGTCAGATTTGGTGTGAGTGGTTGGGATTTTTTATGAGCGTCCTCTCAAAATGACTTCTTAACTCATTGGTTGACTAGTCACTGCAGGTGAGGTTATCTGAAATCCATGCAAATCATAATTCCGTGTGGTGGTCTGCTGCTGTCCCTCACAGAGCTGAGCTTGCTAACCATTCACCTATGACCACCGAGTAAGTGCTCAGTCCAGCCAGCAACAGTGCATAGCAAGTTCTTCAGGACGTATCACAGAGAAACTCAATTATGGACCCATATGGCCAGGTTCTTGGTTCGAATAAACTAAAATAATGCCTCAAAACCAATGGCCTGTACATATTTACACCAAATGAAAAAGTGACTTGGAACTTAGATCAGAATGCCAGATCTTGATTAATTACAGTGACAGTGGTAATAAATGAGAGCTCTATCATCAGACACACCATCACAAGAAAATACATCTCCGGTCTAGCACAAATTGATATACTGCTAATAAAACGACATTTAGTCCCATCGTATGAGGCTTATACAAATTGAGCAGCTTTGTTTTGGCACTGTGCAGCTTCATTTTGAATCAGCAAATTTAAGGTAACTGAGATGTGAAAAAACCCAAACTCAGGACCTTCACCACATCAAGTGAACCTTATACAAGGTCAGGATGTTTGTGCTACCAAAAGGAACGCTTGTCATTTTTGCAATACATAAATTACATGGTAGTAATTGAGGACACGGGGGCTGAAATGCACAGCTGCATTCTTTCCATGGCTCTTATAATATACTCTACCCTGAGGATTTTGTGCAAATACTCAGTAGGGAATGAAAGGCTAGAGGTCGTGTGAGCGTATAATGTTCAGAGATGGTGCAAGAAATCAAATATTTCCTTAGAGAGTTCGCTTTAATTAATCAAATGAAATATGTTTGCAATATCTCCAGTGCTGAAGGCTTTTGATGTTTTATTCAAAAAGCCACACAATGTCTCTAGGTTACAGTAAAGGCACAATAACTCATGCAGAGGCTTAGAAGCATGGGACAGTAGAAAACAAGTATAATAGGACAATTTGGTCCCTCACTGAGAACTGCATCCACAACCTAATATCAGTTCACTACTTCAGCTGTGGTGGTGCAAGACAGGAGCATGATTTAAGGAGAAAGGTTCAGTTCCTCAGAAAGTGAGGTAAGTAAAAAAAAACCCAAAACCCAGGACAGAAACACCAGTGTCTGCAAAGGAGAGATTTTGTGAGGTGAGTCTCCATGGCTGGATTTACACTACAGACTGCAAGGCATGGGCACAGCGCCTGAAGCAAAGGCATGAGATTTCCTGTACTGTTTAATCGCTGCACAGACTCTGGCATGGGTTCAGCCCCTGCCAGTGGGTATTCTCATGTGCCAGGGGCCGTTCCCCATGGGCAGTTTGGCTGCGGTTTCGCTGGTTTTGGAGGAGGGACACGAGCCATCCTGCATGAGGGAGCCTTGCGGCCAGAGGTAGCTCCTGGCTCCCTTTGTGTACAGGTACGGGGGTGGCTGTGTGAGGCCCCGAGGTCAGGCAGCACCTTCACCCATGTGGCTATCCCTTTGGGGAAGCCTCTTACATGACCCTATGCCATTCTTGTATCCTTTTAAGTGTGAGCTTTGTACAGTTTCACGATTTGCCATTCTTGATGGGTTAAGATTTCCTTTTGAACTGCTTGATCCTGATATCTCCCTATTAGACTGCTAACAGAGATTGGAAACACAGCATCCTGGCACCTTCGTTAATTTGTTCAGGGTCTCCTCTTCAGCAAGAGAGAGTTGGGAGCCACATATCACCAGTGCCTGAACATGGATTTAAAAGCAGATTATGCAAGTCTTGATTTTCAGTTTCGCTCCCCTGCGCTGTTAAATGCTCCAGAAAGCATCTGCAGCCATGCCACCAAAGATATCAGGTTTGGATTCCGTTTGCAAATGCACGTATGTAGCCGAAATAATTGCTGCCACTGCCAGCCAAGCCCACTTTGGCAATAGCATGGGCAGTTTCAAGGGACTGTTGCTACCCATAAATAAAGCCATTTGTGCAAGAGTTTTGATCATACTGTTCTAAGGCTGCTATGCCAAAATCCTTTTGGGAGATACCTGTGGCCAGCTTAAGTGTTTTTCTTGCTGCCAAGAAACTCTTCTTCTGTGGTTTTCATACGCAGCAGGGGAGTGTTAGTAAGCTTTTGTTACCAAGTAGCTAAAGAGGAAGGCTACTACATTTTCAATCACGTTAGCCTCCTCGCTGCCTCCATAAATTCCCGTCTGGATTAGAAACCACCCTTTACAGGGCAATTTCTAATTTCTAATGTTTAGTTTTGCCAGCAGTCTCTTTCTGGTGGTTTTGGCCCAGATACCAACCATGTCTTTTATCAGAACTCGGTCAGCCCTGCAAAGTCGCTGTGTTGATTATCTATCTGCCTTAGACCATCCTCTATGCTAACAATGCCTCTTCCTTTCTGAATCCTCTGCATATATAATTGGTTCTTTGCTTTATTTCTACACTGAGTTCAGTGCACCTCACCTTCATAGCAAGGTAGTTCCTCCCCTGGCTGTGCTAACAGAGGATCATTTACAACCTCAAATCCCATACAGTGAAAGAAAAATCAAGCAAATATCTGAGTCTCTTCTCTTTTGGAAAGGGAAGTTCACAGCCAGAGTTTATTATTTTTTCATTAGATTACTGATATGAAGCTTTGACGCTGGACTAGGTACCTGGTACTATGTTGTTACTGTCCAAAAGGTCTATTGCAAGTGTCCTTTATTCCCCTGCCCCCAAACATGCTACAGAGGTAAGAATCACCAGAAGGACTGGTTGTTCACAGGGATGGTTTTGTGTCCAGACTTTCATCCAGAAAGGGGTGGCTTCTAGTTTGTCTTGAAGATCAGCTCACCAAAACAATCAATCATTTGGCCAGAGAATATCTCAAGGAGGAAACTGGAGGACCTGGCAACTGAGAGATATTAATAAAATGCTGCAAATACTGTTTTTTTATCCAGTGAAAAATGCAAGATGTTTTGAAGTAAATACAGCATCTCCACATCCTTTTCATTGTGCTGTCATATGGAGAAAGCAAATCGAACTATGAAATCGGTAATACACAGAAAAAAAATTCAAGGTTGGTAGTGCCTGACTTTTCCTGCAATGGACTGGGTAAGGCAGCAGGGAGCTGCCTCTCAGCAGTGAGCACACTGGACATCTCTCTGATGATACCAGTCCTAGAAGTAGCTGGATGAGGTCCCAGAGTGGAAACTTGGCATTTGCCTAAAAGCTGGAGACAATGGAAGCTGTTCCTTCTGCCACAGATGAGAAATTGGTACTATCTGTTGGCCCCAGTTCATAAGGGTGGACCAGTAGCTGGAAATGGCTGACCAGGAAACAGGCTGTGCTTGCCCCCGAGGAGCAGGAAGATCTTTAAGGGTTTACGCACAGCAGTGCCCGCTCTGTTGTTGTTATTATCTTTGATCTACAGTTATACCCAAGGTGCTGTTCATGCCACCTTTTCCATGAGAGGGAGAGGATAAGAGAGAACACAATCTTCTCGTGCAGATCATCGCTATTAATGACAATATGTACAGAACAAAATAGAGGACACACTGAGGAAATGTTTCTGTGACAAATGGGCTGCTGGAAAACCAGACGGATGCTGGAGTGAGGTGCAGGCTGCAGGGCTGCAGCAGAAGAGAGGCGCTGATACCCCAGGAGTGTGCTCAACAAATTACTCTCTTCTTAGGTCACTTTCAGGCACAGTGCGAGTTATGGGGGTTTAACCTATGAAATCACTTCTGGCATGGTTTTGGGGAGACACTTGTGCTATATAAGCGATTACATAAGAAGCCTAAATTGAGACAGGGTAGCTTCAACCCCGCTCTGGTACTTAGAACATTTCTCACTTCCCATTGTGGAGCACATGGCCTTGTCCCAGCTCCACGGCTGTGTGAGACCCTGGCCAGCGTCACACAGACCCTGCGCCGCAGCTGCCGTGGGACACGAGCCAGGGCCCATGCCCCAGAATGGAGCGAGGAGCGGTGAGTGGCCTGGATAGCAGCCTGGTGGCTGGTACACCCCAGGAGCTCACTGTAGCACAGCCAAAATCAGGATTTGTGTGTCTGAGAGATCTCCATGAGGGAGGGCTGGCCTGGAACAATGACCTTAGCAAACACTGCTGGTTTGTCTTGTTCGCCCTCCAGGAAATGTTTATTTACCCAGGCTTTTCCTGAAGAGATGTGCTACGTAGGATGTCCTCAGCTGAGTGATGGGGCATTTCAGTTCAATTTGTATTTTGCAATCTACGTGTCTGTGATACTATGTGCTCTTAAAAAGGAAGCAGATGCCAAAATCGCACTACTGCCTAATTACTTATACCATAATTGTTGGATATAGCATGCATTATTGCCATTATAGAAAGAGTTTAAAGTTATATCTCTTTACTTGGATCAAATGATTTACATGGTACCATTCCCACACAGGCAGGGTCACTGCCTCCTGTTGTAGCCAATCAGTTTGTTTCCCTTATTTTCTACCTGGGGGTACCACAAGAAAGAACAAAATGTTCATAAGTTGGGAAAAACGTCAATGGAGAAACCCACATCCAAATCCACTGGGGCAGCGGTACCCCCAGAGCTGTGTGAGTAAGTCTTTCGGCGCAGGACCCGTTCTTTACAGGGGTCGGGTTCACCCGGTGCTCTCAGCTCCTGCCTGTCTGGGGGCTGCTCTCACCTGCTTTGGGACACCCTAGTTAGGGAAGTTACTGTCTCTGTTTTGGCAAGCTTTTGCAGATGAGGATCTTTGCCTGAACACTGGTTAGTTTAATGCCAGAGGGCACTGTAGTTAGCAAAGGGGGGGCAGAGAGGGGCACCACGGATGGCAGTGTGCGGGAAAGGCTATGCTCTTGCCTGCTGTGGGGTCAGCGAGCCACTTTCACAAAGATGCACTTCTTCACATGTTAGGAGTTCTTCCTACATCTAAAATACCCTTTAGAAAGCAATAACATAAAAGAAATAACTCTGGTTTTGTTTGCTGAAGCCACCTGCCTTACCGAACTAGTGACAACGCTGTGAAACTTGAAGCACCCAGTGGCGTATCTCCTGGTGGCAGGTGATCGCACCTCGCAGCTCCTCGGCAAGCTCCTCTGCCTGAGGGGCCGGTGCCGTAGCTGTGCTCTCGTCTGGCAAAGGCGCAGGCAGGGCGGCTTGGCCCACCAGCGAGAGATTTGGGCAGCAGCTGTGCCCCACCGTGGGAGAGGGGCCGTGACGGCAGAGCTGCTGCAGCTAAATCTGTGAGATACATTTAGCTCACCCCCGATTTTCCGTAGTGACTCCCTTTTCCATCAGTTGTACCCTACACACCACTGACACATGATTTCTTATTAAAGAAAAAACCGATCACGCTGGCACGCTCTTTGCAGCAGGCTATAGCTTTCTTGTGTCTCTGCCCCCAAGTAACAATTCTTTCTGCTTCCCACAAACGGGTCACATTCACAGTTCAGGTGTGCAAGACCATGAGCAGGCACAACGACAAACAGGGCATGAAAAACTCCTACCGTCGATGACAGGTTTGGGCTGTGAGCTCTTCAGCCGCAGGGAGGGCCTGAAGCGGGTTCGGTCGTTGAAGCTCCAGCTCTTCTGGACTTTGGTTGGGCTGCTCTCGGTGGCGATGTCGGCACTTGGTGACCGGCGATCTCCGACTGAAGACTGCCTGTTCTTTATACTTTGACCTCGTGGGCTGGCCATCCGGACCCGCTCCTTAAAACTTAGCTTTTGACTGTGAAGAAGAGAAATGTATTTTATTTCATAGTTCCTCCACTCTCTTCTTTTACCTATCGTATGATAACCGAAAATAATTTCTAAAAGTCCTCCATAATATGAATCTGTTTCTTACACACTTTCATTTTCATTGAATATATTTCATATGGGGATGAAACTGATTTGATGTAATTGTTTTTTGATAGAGGCATTATCGATGGCAGTCTATCTTACAGTACAGATTAACCTTGTAAAGGAAATTAAAATTAAGAAATAGAAACAAATTTCACCCAATTATTATAGACTAATCGCTAAGATTTTTTTCTACTTCTTGAATTTTAAATAGGTTTATTCGCTATCTTAGTCAGCCCAGCTCAGTGCATTTCTGGCGATCTCTTTAGATAAACAAGAACAAAATGTATTCTATTATTACTGCATGCCATGTAGTATTGTTTGTTTATTTTTTATTTTTTTAAACAGGCAAAAATACTGTTAGTATATTCATGCATTTTCAAGATGTGGCACTTCAACATTTCATACGCATTGTTAGTGATCACTCATATCTAGAATTCCTTGTTACAGCACTTACTTGGGCGAGACAAAACCAAAATTAACAAAACATCCAAGAAACAGCGTGATGGCCGGTCAATGGAAATGTAATGATATGCTGTGTGCTCACTAAAGTCATTGCTGGAGATGAAGCTGGGAGCTGACTACCTGCGGGTGGTATCGGACAGGCACTTTAGGACAGGTACAAGACCCCAGCCAAGCTCATGACTGACTGCTGGATCAATGGTGGCCCTGTGCTCCTGTAGTTGGCCAATTGTAAGCTGATTTTTTTCTCTCCTGCGTTTATAATCCTCCCCACCAGTCAGCCAAAAGTGGGATATGTAGATTTCCTACTTCCCAGTGCTTAAATTACCTTTGTTCATGTTCAGATATATCTGATGAACAACCTATGGTCAGTGTGACCATCTGCTTACTCTTTTTCATTATTTAACATTTTTGCCTTAGTTTGTCTCTTCTTAGCAGAAGGCACAAGGGGGAAACAGAAAGGAAGTCTAATACCAAGATTCAGAAACCTTGTTTTATCTACGGGGTTAAGTTCAATTGTCTGTACAGGGCAATGGTGATCACTTGATCAGTGATCCTGTTCTTGCAAGGGGAGAGATGATGGGAGCAGTGTAGTAGCTGCTCATGGTATGGTGCTACTGGGTCTTGCAGTCCTACTGCCCTGGCATAGGCTTTAGGGGTGCTTTTAAAACACCTATAGCAAAGACTGCCTACCTGCAAATTATAATTGTACTTGGAGTCAAGACAGTTCCCAGTACTTGCAGAGTTTTTAGAAAGTTAAATGCACTTCAGCATGCCCGTAAGATATTTTCAACATAAATGAATTCTGCAGCTAATTAACTAATGATAACATGGACTATGTGGTTCTTAGATGTTTAACCTACTGCACTCTGAAAATACAGTGTTAATATGCAATTACATGAAATGGACAGTAGTTACAAACTTCTGTGGCTGTGAAATGCTGAGATAATCAAATATCTTTGTCCATGCATAGCATAGCATAGTGTAGAATAGCATAGCATAGCATAAGCATTTTATTCTGAATACAAATATCACTGAGAGCAGAAAGGATGCAGTTTGTAGCAGGCAGAGCACATGCTGGGAAGCTTATAATGAGATAATTTTCAAGAATGCTAAAAAATGAGCACATCAATAGAAAGATTATTAGATAAATGTATTTCTATATGGCATGTTGAATCACTTGAAAGAATACCTTTACTATAATTTCAGAATGTAATCCCCTTCTTCCCTTGCCCAAAGTAAGCAATTGTTGAAATAAACACATCATGGTGCTGGAAATGTTATCTATTTCCATTGCAAATTGTTACCCAGACCAGCAGTACTGTGTGCTGTTGCATATGCAATACAAAAGAACCACAGGACCTACTATTTGAAAAATAAGAGGGAGTTCTAAAATTTAATTTTCAATACAAATTACATTTCAAGACTGAATTACATTTCAGCTCAGGAATCTTTTGCACTGTACAACTTAATGAAAATACAAGCTGTAAGATATTTATTAACCACATTATTGCACTGTCATACTATACAGCATGAGCAACAGAATCAAAATGGACTTCTTATTATAGGTATTGTTCCTAGGCATGTGTCCCCCGTGTTTTTTTAACTCCTCTTATGACTCAAATTGTGTTTACTATTGAAGCATGAAATCAAATTATAATTTTTTGTGACAAATATTAGAGTAAAAAAGTTTCTGGACTGCTCTCTTCCTGTTGCACTAATTAAAATGGAAGGAAAATTGATAAAATAGCCATAAACCCAATCAATATGGACTGTATTTTTTATAATCCCACTGATCCAAAATAAAAAAGAAAATTAAAAAAAAAAAGCATACGTTCTGTTCTGTCAATTAATTTGTACTAATGAAAGCAACGGCTGCCTTTAAATTATTTGTACACATGGTTATTTCATTTATAAAAGCTGAATGGTACACAATGGCTACTTAACCTGAATATCTTTAGTTCTCCAAATCAAAGCAATGAGGCAATGGTGAAAGGAACAGTAGACACTTCATCTGTACTAGAGACATTTTTCAAAAGTGCAACACTGAGAATGAAAATATTAATTTAAAATGCAGACCTCATACTTACAAAAAAAAAAGGAAAAAAAAGGAATCCGCTTTGTAGCAATGGCAATGTAATGGCATGCCAAGGGTCCATGCGGAGGATGCTGCGTCGTGAAGAGAAACGCAGCCTCTGAAGGAAGCGTGGTTTGGAAACTCTATTTTGCATCCTGAGAGTTTCTCCCAAGACACTGGTTATAGCAGTTCTTCCCTTCTTGGATCCCTGTTCCTATTCTGAGACTGGTGGGAAATGTTCATGAAGTCACTGGGTCCTACTCAGTCAAACTGTATGACTTGCAGCAGCAGAGGCTTCAAGTGTGGGAGAAGAAAGCTGCTGTCCTGGGGGGCACGCTGCCATGGGGCTCTTCTATATATGACAAATAACAGAACATGAAGGAATAGCTGAATCAGCATTTCAGGGCACCCTGACCAGGCTTTTTCCTCCTGGGAAAGTCCCTTTCCTTATAGGCTATATAGTTCTGGGCTCTTGACTCTGTTGCAATAGTGGTAGAGACGGTGTTAGAGATACAGAATGGAGATAATTTCATCCCCTTTCAAGCATCTTTGGGCATTCTGCACTTGAATCAGCAACCACTGAAGCCTTTGGGGCCCTGTACTCTGATTTAATGCTGGTTGGATTAGCACTGTCCACCTTCACCTCTTGCAGGACCTAGCCTATTATATTTTTCTCTCTTCCCTTTCTTCCTCTCTTTTTACACAATATCGAAAGGAAATCCCTTGAATTAATGTAAACCTGTTAATGGCCACTGGAAATTCCCATATACCTGTAAGTACTCCCAAACTTTAAGTTGAATGTTGATCAAAGAGGCAAAAAACATGAGAAAGAATGAGGAAAATGGGTCTCTAAAAGCTTTCTGAAATTACACATATTCCTGAATCAGAACTAAATGACAAGGAGCTGAGAGAACCAGAGCTGTCTTCAGTCGTCTCTGCATTCTTTCAGATGACTGTCTGTCCATCATTTCTTGTACCCTACATGATTTATCCCAGATTGGTATGTGTACATATTTCCTTTCTATTACAACCCTCTGTTGCAATGGTAAAGAGACTTTGGACCTACTGCTCCTCTATTCTTGCAGGTTGCAAGCTGTGGGATATATTGATAACACCGGAGCTTTGAAGCATCTTTTAGTGGAAATCAATTACAACTGGCACCTGTGGGAAAGCAGCAAGTGACTTTTCTCTATTTGTTTGCCTTCTGGAAGGTCAGTTGTAGGATCTTGCTGCTTATTCTTCCCATCAGTACATGCATGAGCCGTTCATTTCCCTGGGATAGCAAAGGGCTTACTAGTGGTTTTTTTTTTTTTTTTTAAATTCTCTTTTCCACCTTTGATTTATGAAGGAATAGGTGTTTAGTGACACTAGAGGTCAGTGTAGCATCACTGGAGAGGAATGAACACTTCTCTGCTGGACCAAATATCTAGACTTGGAAAAGATTTTGTTTTAATTGATAAATGCCTACAAATCTTTGATTTTTCTCTCCCCTACTCACAGCTCACTCTGTCTTCCATGGCTCATCTTCCTATATTTTTTGGTTAACTGAGCATCTCTTTGCCTCCCAGTACCACTCCCCTATTTCCCTGCCTACCTTCCTGCATTTCTGGTCAAGTTTATACCCTGCACTGCTACAGCCTCATACCTGCAGCACTACTGCTTGCTACTAGTCCCAGTTTACAACTTGCTTTTCAGCTTTTCAGACTGAGCAGGCTGGCGAAATTGGGAACAGGACGAAATTGAAAAGAATCAGAAGTAACTATAGGGCCTGAAGGTGCAGGAGAATGCTTTGGATCTTGAGCTGAGGCAGAAACTTAAGCTGCCAAAAATTATCACCCATGACCAACAACAGCAATCTAATGTACATGCCAATTTTCACAGTTCACTTCAAATAAATACATATGTTGGTTCTTACCAAGCCTACAGATGACGTTACTGCAAGTAAGCTAACTTGAACAAATGCAAATGCAAAGGATAGCAAGTTGAGAACTGAAGTTCAAACCTTCAAGACTTCTCCACCAGTCTCATGCTAGGAGTATGAACCCAAGAAATGTGTTATATCTCATACCTTCAATGAGTAATAACAAGAATTTTAGGGACACAATGTATTAAGGTTCAATTGTCAAACAGTAGGAAAAATAAATTAAGTTAATGGGTTTTGTGTATTTTTCTCCTTTTTCAAAACAGTTTCCAGATGAAGAGAAACTATTTTTTATCTGCATTTTCTATCATCAGTTTGTACTTCTATTGTCTTTCAAATTATTTTTAAAAAATAAGAGAAAAAAAGTAGTAAGCTTTAGTTATAAATCAAGGGTTTCTTCCCGTAAGATCCATCCATCTAGGAATTACCATTTTTGGTAAGAGACACAATTTCCACAGAATTCAGCTGAAGCGGATGGTTGATTTCACATGCATTCCTCTACCTTCCTGTACAGGATGCAGGCACAGCTTCCATGGGCTGTGTCCAAGGGGATTCTTCTCAACAACAATTGCACATATTGACTGTTGGTATTGCCTAACAAGTTATAGCTTAATATTCCCCACTAATTTTAAATGGAGAACTCAACTGCCATGGTTATAAAAATCCTCTTGGACTTGGGGAAATGTCTTTACCCAAATATTCACCCCCAGTTTTAGATCTCTGCAGGGTAACGCATTCCAAAAGTTCAAGTCTCAGGCAGAGAAGGGGAACCAGGCTTCGGCAAACCGCGGCGTGCTGCACACTGCAATTGTCCAACCGGATGAGTTTCAAAGAACTGGTATTATTGCCGTTGTATTAATGTCATTGCAGGCAACAAGCAAGTTAATTACAAGCACTTAAAAATAAATAAATTAAGAAACCTCCTTTGGAGAAGTAAGGCACTTTAAAGCACTGAGGAAGGGAAGTAAATGAATCATGCACCTGATGTTAGTTGGCATTCTCAAACATCATGTGAATAGGCAGGATGCTGAATACCTATGTTTCCGAGGGGTGTACATCCTGAAGAGCTTCTGTTTATTACTACAAAGCTTACTAGGAGTGAGGGGAGATAGAGGACCATGTTACTAAGCATTCCACTGCTAGGTAAGGGGTTAGGCTTTCCACCTCGAGTTAGATTCTGCATCACTGGCAATTTCTTTTTCATATGGCGCATGCAGAAAGTTTACATTGAATGTATTTTTAGAAACATACGATATAGGAGATAGGGAGAATTCCAGAGTAAAATTTACTTGTTTCCCTCAGAGCAGGGAACAGTTTTTCCCCAAAGCTCCTATACTGGCAAAACTCCACCTTATTGTATAGGAAGAGTTGTCTGAATAGGGAATTCATATTCAGGCTCACTAGTTACAACACTAGATGGGTGACATTCATTCTTTGCAGACACCCAATGCACGTCTTACACAGAGCTTAAGACTGCTTATGCTCTCAGGATGTTGTAAGATTCATCATTCATCTTGATCTAGTTTCCTGCACAGGAAGAATTTCAACCTCGTATAATTGAACAAAAATAAATATTATTTGCATTCAGTGTGTGCATTTGTAGATAGGGAGAATTTAACATACAGGCTTCTTAAAATGACTTGCAGAACTCTAGCACTGATTTATAGAAATATATCAGTTACAGCATGGATACATCAGAGAGGTTCTCTACCATTACTTTTGACAAATGTTTAATTAGAATACTTGTGTATTTTGATAAACACAACATAGATATTTTTCTTAAAATCAGTATGAAGCTACAGCCTCATAAGCACAGCTCTCTCAGAACAGCAACATTTAGTTACCTAATGAAAGACTGTAGGGCTATACATGACAAAACGCAAGAATTCATTTCTGTAAATATCAGTCATTTTGGTAGGAAAGAAAATAATTAATTTTACCTAAAGTAAGAAAAGGTTTTCCCCACTGTTATTAGAAAGGAGTAGAGAGCAGAGAGCATATTCAGAAAGCAATCCAATGCACTACATGTGCAAACACATCTTCATTTAAAGAGTGAAACAAGAAGCAGGTTACTTAGTTCACATAGCATCCCATGCAAGTCACTCAGCATTGCCGTAAGGACGGAGTTAAACAGTCGAGGACAGTTATCTCGAAGTAGGTTGCAGCAGTTTGCACTTCCATTTTTACCACAAAAGACCACATACACCACACGTATTTTAAGTGACACAAACATACAGCAATATACCAGCGTAAGAACGACAAACAGCCACCGACAAAACACACCTTTTTTAAAAGGCACTGAGTGGTCTGTAGGGTTTTTACTGCAGACCCTCAGGAGCTGACTAGTTCATTTTCATACCCACACTAATTTGCGGCAGTGCACATATTAGTTGCAAGTTTCAGAAGCAACAAACGTCTTTCACTCAGTGAAAATAAAGTTTAAAAAATCTGGCTAAATCACTGACCACTTTTAAAACCACAACAGTTATCACTAACATGGAGCATGTAATATAAATTTGATAGCTGTGTTGTTGGTTTTTTTTTGCATCTAGCTTGTACTCATTGTAACTAAATTTGTCTCTCTAAGCGCTCGCAGGTACAACTGGGAATAACCTCTCCCCCCTGCACAAATCACTGTTTTGGAGGTACGTGCTCATTTACTGCCAACTTCAGCCTCACCTTTAAAAAATCTGAAGTCGATTTTAAATGCTGCTGTTGAAAGAGTAGGAAATGTGGCTGGCGAATGCAAGAAGTTCTGATCAGGCTGTAATAATTTAATGAGATCGGTATGTGGCAAGCCTACAGAGGTAACGTATATGAAAAGTCGCAGAACTGACAGCAGGTGAAGTGCTCTGGAGGGACATCTCAGAGCAAATCCAGTCCCCTGGAGTTACTGAAACACTAACAGCAGTTATGTGCACATCGGGGACAAGGATGGAGTCAGGTGCCGGAGGGGAAATCTGGAAAGTGGAATGGGGACATGGGTCATCGCTGTGAAGGTATTACACCCCTGAGTGTGAGTGAGGTTTTGGAGTTTTGGAGGTAGTGTAAATTCTCTTGTAGCCACCGAGTCCTTTTCTGTCCCTGAGGATTTGAGCTGTAAGCACAGCAAAAAGCAGCAGTTCCTCCTTACTGCCTTAGGACGTGAATCTCCAGGGTTTTATTTACCCAGCAAAGACAGCCCTGCCAAGGCCTGCCTCTGCGTGCTGTAGGCATGCAGGTAGGATGGCAACCCACCTAGGACCTAGTGCTGTAGGTCCTCAGCCGGCATCCAGGCTGGGTGGCAACCCCACCTGCCCTCCCGGCTGGCGGCGGTGGGGCTTATTTAAGCTGCCAGGTGACCCACTGCAGTGGTGCTTTCTCCCCACCTGCCATTTCCCAAACGCTCCTTGGGGGGAGGTGGCAGGAACAGGTTAGGAAACAGAGGGACGTGGCACTGGGGAAGCCTTGAGGATGCTCGCTCAGGGCAGTACGGACTCTTGCCAAGGTGACATCCAACCAGCCCCCATCGAGGTGTCCTCCCCTGTGACAAAGGATTGGGGGGCCTGTTTGCAAAGCCAAATTCAAGTATACGCCTGTAACCTTCACTGTGATTCCTGGAAACTGCGAGCATGTTTGCGGCCAGAAGCCAGGGGCCACGTCTTTTCCCAGGAGCAGGGTCTGGGGAGTCTGGTCCACTCACTACTCTGCTGCTGTTTGAACTGAGCTCCCCAGCAAAGTTAAAACATATGGCTAGAAAAGTAAAATTCTGTAGTTTTTCCATATGAAAACTGTGACAAAGAAGCAAATTTCAGCAGCATTAGTCTATCGATAGTTGAAAAAATGCAGTTTGTGATTATTATCAGTTCACAGTTACAGTTCACTGAACCTACTGTACAGAACCTGACACATCTGAAAACCATTAAGGAGCAGCGATTTCACAGATAAAAGAAATAAAAGAAGCTACAAACCTGCTAGCAGCTTCCCCTTGTTCTTTTCTTCAGGTCAGGGGGTGGGAAGGAAAAACATACTTGTTATGCAGATAGTAATCACATTACTGAGTTACAGATGAAGTTAGATATATGATAAACATATATGGTATGTTAATCAGTGTACAACACACACGGTACATTGCAACCACAAAAACATTCAAGCAAGACTCGTAACTACAATGCTTCTGAAAAAGAAACTTTTCAGTTGTTTTTAGACATGCGTAACATGCTTAGTACATACCACTGCAGACTGAGTTGGCAAAGCACTTAGGCAAAATGCATTGCTGACACATATATAACAGAAAGCTGTAGGCTCTTATTAGATAAAGTTATCTCTGGTAAATGAAAAGGTTTAATTTTAGGATAGCACAGCAATACGCTTATTTAAAATAACAAGTAGATGCACTTTTGAGGGACAGTGATATTTTAGAATATTTTAGGTGGCATACAGCTTCATTAATTATGTAGTTTTATATCCATCCATTTATACCAATGTTGCCTTCAACCTGTTTGTGTATGTCAAAAATCAATATTCCATGTAACTTTTAATCTAAAAGCTCCTTTTGGTTTGGAGCATTTTGGAATTACAGTTGTGGTAATGGATTATGTATGGTTATGTTCTTGTCAACTCTCTAAAATGCAAAGATCAGCTTTGGGTACCCAGCCAAACCTCTTTTTGGCTGAGCGTTTTGGCACACGATTACCTTTTTACTGTCATGTGGATGTTCAGCACCCAGCTTTGAGAGAAACCACTAAGTCTCTTGAACTGTCTGCAATAACAACAGTTAGGATGCTTCTCAGGGCTTTCCCAGAAGGCTCGTAGCACTCTCCTTTTTGATCTTTATCAAGTATCTTTTGCTTCCTGATTTGTGCCCCATATTCAGTCAGACAACTTACTACCTTCTGGGAAATCTTTCACTGAATTATTGAGGAGTCTTGGGCTGCCAGTGCTCCGTGAATTCTCACCCAGACTAGGACATCTAAATATTTCCTATCTGCCAAACTTTGACATCAGGTCTTTTTAGTCATCTTCC
Organism: Eurypyga helias; assembly: GCF_000690775.1. Classification (NCBI taxonomy): domain Eukaryota; kingdom Metazoa; phylum Chordata; class Aves; order Eurypygiformes; family Eurypygidae; genus Eurypyga; species Eurypyga helias. The sequence goes on from NW_010270937.1 coordinate 24,948, forward strand.
ACTGACTGTGGGTATGACTGAGGATATAATTTGCCCTAAGAAAATACTTAATATACCAGAATCTACGAAGAAAAGGAGGAAATTCCCTAGTGCATTCACCCACAGAATACCAGGAGGCTCTCTTCCCTCACAGAGGTAGATCTGTAGCTATAGGCTTGCATAGAGGCACAGGCATAAAAATGCCATTAAATCAAGGAAGAAGCTCTGCATGAAACAATATTTTCTTCCTTAGAGATAATTTGGAACTGGGTGAAACATTAACCTTGATATATGAGTGGGTTTTTGGGAAAATGTTTCTAAAGCCTGGGCTGAGATAAATGGCAATAATTGGTATTTGTCCCACTGTCCTAGGCTCCTAGATAATATGGGTCTGATCTGTTAGTTGAAATTTTTAATGAGAGAACTTAAGAAGACAAAACAAGACGAAACAGACAAATAGTAATTCTCTATAAGCTTGAACAGACATCGAGAACAGCACCAGCTGCCATATTTGTACCTACTTTGTAGGGCTGCAGGTATGCAAGGCCTTCAAATGAGGCTTCCAGGTAGCAATGGAAACCGATTTCTCATCAGCCGCATAACTACGCCATACACACTACGTGCAGGATATATGGTAAAAAAGAAAAAACAAGGCAAGAGGGAGCAGGGGATGAAACAAAAAATTGAAAAGCAGATTAGTAACCAATACAAGTCATGGCTTTCTTTTATCATTCATAGCACTGATACATGCCTGAGGGGAGGAAGAATACTTTCATAATATCGCCAGGTGGCTGTCAGGTTTGTTCGGCTGGCGTCGGTAGAATAAAACCGCCAAGAAGCCTGGTATGGGGAAACAATAGAAAAGCACAAAGGAACCAAGAACATGAAGTGACAATGCCACCGCACTGACAGAGGGGATTTTTGATCAGATTGAGATGTGCTCTATTAAGTTGGTTAAGGAAAGACCAGTAAAATTTTACCAAAACTTCTGTGAATCACAGTAAGATTTACATGGGAAAGTAAGAGTTACTGGCTTTGTGGAGACACCAGAATACATTCAGCACAAACAGGTGCTCAAAAAAGCATTGTAGTGATTTATTTGTGACAAGTCCATAGGGGACACCCACGCAAACTTGCAGTCTGAGGTTACAAAATGGATTATGACACTTTCGTAAATGATGATGAAAACCAGACAAAAATCCTTTAGGGAAGTGTCATAATCCATTTTGTAAATGATAATGAAAACCAGACAAAAATCCTTTAGAAGAAAAGTGACGTATTCTCTGTAGTTTGAAACACTGCTAAATGCTTAAAAACATGAAATAAATCTTTTCAAAGGTGAGTGACCAAAGCATAGCATTGAAAACGTATTCACTGTTTACTTTTATAACTGCATGTAGATGGTAAGACAGTTCCTCAGTTTTACAACCTGGAACAGCTTCCTTGATGTCAGCATAACTATATTAATTTGTGCTAGCTGATTATGTGTGCCTCCTGTATGTTGTCAACCACTAAATGTCATCCAGGTATTCTTCTACGGAGTCTAATCCCCTGGGTTTTTCTACTGCATATCTCCCAGACACATATCTAGTCTTCATGTACCGATGGAGAACCTGTCACTTATTTTGTAAATTGTTCCACTAGTTGATCATTCTCACTGTCAAAAATCTCCACATTATTTTTAATCTGAAACCCTTTCGTTTCGGTTTATAACTAGACATATTTGTTATGCTTCTGTCTGCTACATTAACTAGTCCTGTAGGTTCCAGTTCAGATAATATTCACAATGAATATTTCTTATAAGGTAAGAAACTGAGAAAAGTATGTCCATATGAAACATTTAATTTTTCTATAGTGATACCATAGCTATCTTTAAGTCAGGTAAAGGGTCTAGCAGACAGTATGTCTATGGCAACAGAGGAATTAGCACAGACAAATTTTACAGAGTAACCGGTTAGAAAATAGACATTATCCTGATAAACTAGGGCACACTGATTTGCAGGATAATTCATTATCAATATCCACAACAGACAATTTGAAAAAGCCCAGACACTGTTACAGTAGACAATGATATGCAGTTCAAACACATCCTGCTTTTATGAACATGAAGTTTTCTCCAGTCCTGGACACAATTTTTTCCACATACACAGTGGTTATAATATCAGCCTTCTCCTACTTGTTACCTTTCTGGTTCTGTATCTAAGGACTGTAATAAACCAGCTGAGTAACACTGAGAACTTGTATGAAGCTCTTGACCCTTCTTTCCCACTCTTTCTCCTCTGTATTTGTCATCCTTCATCAAATGCTTTCCAGAGTCACTAAAACTAGCATAGAGTCCTCTTGCAAGAGACTGAATTAATTGTTTCTAGATCAAGTTTTGTATTTGGTGTATTAAGAAGATAATTGTTAGGAATCATTCTACCCTGTAAAGTCACCCACATCATCCTTGGATTCATTCCTGTCTGCCTGCCTTCAATTTCCTATTCTGCAAGGCTTCATGCAATTTGCAAATATCTCCATCAGCAATTTTATATTAATTTCCAGATCACTGAAAATGCTGAACATAAAAATGAACACGTAAATGCTGAACAGGCTTCATCATGGGATCCCACCACAAATGCCTTCCTTTCACAATGGTTTTCCCCACTGAGTCACTTTCTGAAATCAGTCAGCTGGCTACTCTTGATTTAATTAGCATGCTGTCTTACCAATATTTTGGTTAAACTGTCATAATAAGGGCTACATCCAAAACCTAAATCTATGGAGTTTTTCCCTCTGTCAACCAAACTTGGAAGAAGTAGATCAGAAAAGACATGTTAGAAAATATCCCAGACACTCATTCTACAGTACAATAGATACAAAAGGAGTGCATTTATATTTATTGATTATTCAATTATGTAATAAGACTCAAATATCTAGTATTTAATAATAATTAAGCAGTAATAATGGAAAACATTTACAAAGTTTAGGAATGCTTCTAAGACAGCCTGACATAGAATCATAGAATCACAGAATGGTTTGGGTTGGAAGGGACCTAAAAGACCATCTAGTTCCAACCCCCCTGCCATGGGCAGGGACCCCTTCCACTAGACCAGGTTGCTCAAAGCCTCATCCAGCCAGGCCTTGAAGACAGCCAGGGAGGGGGCATCCACAGCTTCTCTGGGCAACCTGTTCCAGTGCCTCACCACCCTCTCTGTGAAGAATTTCTTCCTGACATCTAATCTAAACCTCCCTGATTTCAATTTATACCCATTACCCCTTGTCCTATCACTACAGGCTCTTGTAAAAAGTCCTCTCCCAGCACCCTTGTAGGCCCCCTTCTGGGGGGGAAAGATACTGGAAAGCTGCAATGAGGTCTCCTCGGAGCCTCCTCTTCTCCAGGCTGACATCTATCTGAACTTGTCATGGAACTCTACTATATTCATGCTCGGATTCTTTATTTGGTTTTATAATTTCAGAATTAAAAAATCAGTGTAAGTGGCATGCATAAAACACTTGTGATCCCAAGAAAATAAACTGGGATACTAAAAGATTATTTCCCCCCTTTTTTTTTCCCAGTTCATCAAGTAGAGTAAAGCTTGCTGCAAAATAATTCTTTAGAGGATTTTCTCATTTTTAACTAGGACTACAAGTTAAGGAAAAAACCCCGTACAAAACAGCTGTTTAACAAATATCTTGCCATTTTTGTTTAACAAAATCTTTCTAAATCTTTGATCTGCACCATCATGTCAATATTGGAGCTGAAAACACTTCAGACAATTTCAGATGTTTTGGAATTACTAGTGCCTACATTCCCAGCTTTTAAATTGACTGATAGTGTAAGCAATTCTCTGGGCAGGACACTTTTCATTTTTATCAAGTATATCACTCATCGGAGCACTCTAAACCCTGTAGTAGATGAAAAGTAGCTTAATATAGGCAAGAGTGCTGTGCTGTCAGTGTGTTGTCTAGGGACCAATTCTATTTTCCCAAGTAATTTGTTAACTGCAGGCATGCAATTGACATCCTCGACTTGGTTTCTTCAGCATGGATAGGAGAACTCAAAAACTATGCCTAGAAATGTTATATACACAATGATGGCAACAGGCAGGAATCACTGAACAAACTTATTTCATGCAAGTAACCAATCTAACGTAATATTATTTCCAACGTATTTCTAACGTAACATTATTGCCATAAGACTTTGCAAATTGAAATAATAAAACTTGCTCCAAAAAAGTACTTTAAATGACCTATTGTTATCTTTTCACTGATTTTATATTTACCTGAATTAGACTGGCAGCTGGATTCCTTCTTTTCTCAAAGTGTTTCTGACGATGCTGTTCCTGGACTTTTAACGCAAATCCTGAGCCAAGGATGCCCTGCAATACAATATGCCATTTGTTATGGAGGTAGCTACATAACACAAAACTACAAAGGTTTTGTGAAGTTGTTACACCATGATTGCTTCAGATAACACCCTGATGACAGTGTATGACAATATAAGGCTTAACAACAGTGCCTGCTTGTGGTGAGGCAGGAGGCTTGTTACTTAAGAGAGAACATCCGCGGTGCTACCAACGACCACTCAGCCCAGCTGTTGCTTGGCACTGGGCTACACTATGTTCCCGCAACTTTAACGGCCACAGATATATATATCTCTATATAAAACACCGCTCAGGAACATTCAGAGGAATTTAATCCAGGAATGATGACATGACCAGCCTCCACATATGCCAGATATATATGGACTTCGAAGTCCGTCTCTGCAGCGCTTATCGTAACTTTTGATTTTAGGAAAGTTAGAAAATGCCTTGCTTTACAGATTAAGACCATTTCTTCTCACTCTTTCCCATTTAAATAGTCCCCATTGTTCATTCCATAGGCTACGAAAAAAACTGCTGATGAAACATTTTCCCTTTTGTCTTTTTTAACTTTGAATAACTAAGACAAATTTGAC